>NC_134468.1:32742837-32838871 GCF_964194025.1 Convolutriloba macropyga | reverse complement strand
AATAAAAATAGTAATAATAATAATAATAATAATAATAATAATAATAATAATAATAATAATAATAATAATAATAATAATAATAATAATAATAATAATAATAATAATAATAATAATAATAATAATAATAATAATAATAATAATAATAATAATAATAATAATAATAATAATAATAATAATAATAATAATAATAATAATAATAATAAAATAATAATAATAATAATTAATAACAATAATAATAATAATAATAATAATAATAATAATAATAATAATAATAATAGTAATAATTATAATAATTAATAATAATAATAATAATAATAATAATAATAATAATAATAAAATAATAATAATATAATAATAATAGTAATAATAATAATAATAATAATAATAATAATAATAATAATAATAATAATAATAATAATAATAATAATAATAATAATAATAATAATAATAATAATAATAATACTAATACCTAATACATCTTATATTTATTGAATTTTAATTCAGCCCAGGTCAACATACCACACGTAAATTGTTCCGGATCCCGTAATTTGTTTTTTTAGATGTTTTAGATGTTTTTAGATGTTTTTAGATGTTGGGACTTTTAACGTAATTGGCCATAATGAAACTCAAAGTTGAAAACAGCGCTATCAGCAACCAGACAACCGGATTTGGTTGTCTCTGATAGGCACTTTGTTCGTTTTTTTTGCTCTGTTTGCAGGTTGGGTAGTCTAATCTGTTATAGGCAGGCAATTGATTGCTTCGTATTTTGAAAGGTAGTGTAGAATTTTATAGGAAGAAAGTTGTTTTTCTGTCAGTTTGATTTCGGATGAAAAATCGTACTTTCTTCTATCAAAATATGTTTTGACTGCCCATTTTAATTGCTTCTCTCGAGAAAAATTGTATTACAAAATTTATTTTTACTGATTTAACTATTGCACTAAAATGTATTCATTTAAACTGGATGATGGATAAATATAATTTGGTACATAGAACTTTTGAGCCACACAAGTTCCTGTGCAAGCTCCTCGATCTATATGTTAGTAATAAGTATAGGTTGAAAGAGAAGAAGGTTCGCTAGTAAGTCAATGAACTTTTTTAAATATTGTATTTTCAACAATGAGTTGATCGAACTAAACCAAACTCTGTATGCAAGATCTCCGATTGTCCGAAGAGTCCCAATCATTGCAAAGTTTTGGTCTAGTTAGTTCAGTAAAAATTTGACGTTTTCGCATACTACGTGGGAGAAAGCAAGAATATTTTCCTAAATAGTTATTCTGAATCGGGTCAAGCAGTTTTTCAAACCGAAACTAAATTTGCATCGAAGATCCGCATTGTATCTAGATTATTTTTTTCGAATTATAAAAAGATTATAATTTTTTTAGTTAATTTTTTGCACAATCATATGCAGTAAACAAATGCCCACTATTTTCAGCTGCATGTGTTTTCATCAAATGCCTGTACGATGCCCCAAAGACAAGGCGGCAATTCCTGCGCGAACAAACGGTCAATTCAAATCCCGATGTGGTGGACATAGTGAAAGATTTCACACCTCTCATTAGAGAGTGCATTATCGGACTGATTTCGTGTGTCATGTTTGTAATGAGAATAGCAATAGAATTCATCAGTGCTGATGTATATGAGGTCATGTATTTCACATTTGGAACCTTTTCTGTTCATCTTTTGGCTCATATGATGTATCGATTCTAAATCCTTGCTCACTATCTAAATTCGTGGAAGAGAAAATAAATTTTGTTTGATGTTTTTTATGAGTTACAGTCATACATTCATGGATGAACCTTAAAGAAGATCATCCAAACTAGAAACATAACGCTGAACTGTTCACTACAAAATTCTGCCGATATCAAACTCTTGAGTAAAGTTCTCACTTCAACATTAGTTTTTACTTCTATTATATCTTAATAAAATGGTACGTTTCCAAGTTTTCCCCTTTCCGTGCTTTATTGAAAGTATTATAACGTTACTGAATTGAAATTATTTTGTTTTATTTTTTTTTTCATCTATGGCAGTAAGGATCTCTTAGAGGAAAGTTCTAGAATAGCAAATTTTGGTCTACCAGTGCTGTTTTCAATGGAACATTTTAGTTTAGTAAATCTAAGTGTGCCGATCATATTTTGTTTTTCGGATTTTTTTTCCATTTGCGCCCCCCCCCCATTTTAGTAGCTGCGTAGTACTTGCTCCTGTCACACGCACTTGTCATATACTTTCTTGTTAGAGGAGTTAATATGTAATGGCACGTTTTCTGAAAGGGGGGGGGGCATAACACACCGGGGAGGGGGGACATAAGCGGAAAAGATCCCATTTTTCTTATTGAATGTAAGCAGTTTATATTTTATGAAAAGACCAACGTGGAATCTACTTCCGCTATCTAAGCGATTTTGCGAAATGTGTAGTTGAGCGGCTTGCATCGTATGTAACATCCCCAGTTGAGAGGTCGACTCACGAAAGGACCGTGGTGGACCGATATCGGTATGAAAAGACAGTGGTCGACCGATAATGGATATGATCAGACTTTAGGTCGACCTTAATGGTCAAGGTTGATTTTAGATCGACCGATATTGGTCATGGTCGACTTTGGATTGGCCTATAATGGTCAAGTTCAAAAAAAAATCAACACTGTCTAAAATGTTGTTAGTAGTGTTAAATTTTGCAATATATAATAATAACACACGAAGGTGTCAATCAAAAATTTGATAAAGAAAGTATATTTAGTTCTCGTTCAGGCAGGCATTTATTGTAATGTTTATAGATTGAAAGCTGAAAATCAGAGATCAACATAACACGAAGTTGTTATTATAACAGCAACATAACCCGGAGGCAGTTATTATAGCATTTGCGAATCGCTACTAAATTATCTGTGGAGTGAGCGTCGGGACAAGGAGGCTTGGTACTTTGTGACTGAGCATAATAATCACTCTCATCGCACCAGCAAACAATTTTGAAATTTGCATTACTACAACGCATTCATTCCCCAGAAATCCCTCAAGTAGAAGACATAGCTTTTGTTATAATGTACATTTTAACGTTTCGATACAATTAAGAATCATTTTAAACCGTTTTTGAAAGTATACGCTGTTAAATCTGCCAATTTTTGCTAGGATTATGAGCAGTAAGGCAAAATTCACGCTTTGTAGCGAGGCGGGGGGGGGGGGCGTCCTCCCCCCTTGTGACGATCTGTGTACACGCGTTGTCACGGGGGTGGGGGAGGTACACTTTTTGGGGTTCGAAAAATTTTGTCTCTCAATTTTGCTGTAAGGACAAAAACTTTCGTCTGTAATTTTGCTGTAAGGACAAAAAACAAACGTAAAAAGTTTCTCGATTTGAGCAAGTGACAAAAACTTTTCAAAAGCATTGTATTTCGTGTTCGGCAAAGACTTGTAATTTTTTTGTGAACTTGGTGTTATAAAAGAGGTGAAACTAGTGAAAATTTTTGAAAAAAGTTGATGCGGCGAATGAGTGAAATTTGTAAAACTTCTCAAAAATTTTGTAATTTTTTTTTACAATTGTAAATCCTTTTTCTAGTCTAATGAGACTATCGAAGGACTGAAAGCAAGGGTGACTAACCTGATGGAATACTGAGGTAAGGAAAGACAAAGATTGCAAAAATTTGATAAAATTTTGTTCCAATGTAAGAAATTTGTTAGTTTTGCGAGTCTGAGACCGCACAAGTGGTATTAATGTTTTTTGCCCAAAGGTTGAGTTAACAGATAAGTTAGAAATAGTGAAATTGGAGGCTTGTTGGATTTCAAGCTTGGAGAGAAATTTCAAGTAGAGTTTCGAACTGAAAATAGCGCATGAGAATGAATGGAGGGCAAAATATCGTGAAAATAAACAGAAAAATTGAAGAAATTGGGGTTCGAAATTTGTCTGAGAATTGATTAAAAAGTAATTTAATGAGTTCATTACTCTTTCAGGAAAAGCATGATATGAGGGCCAATTGAATTTTGCTGAAATGAAGGGTTGGGCTTAAGGAGTTTGGTTGGAGCACCTAAGGTGTGTTTTTGGAGTCATTTTGCGCCAAAAACGGACAAAATTTGAAAAGTGCATTAAAAATCTTTAAAAAATGGTAGTAAAAACTTTAAAAAAGGTTTTTGGTAGTAAAAATTTTAAAAAAATGTTTTTCGCCGCCAACAAGCATTTTTTTAGATTTTAAAAAGTGTGAAATTATGGTATGTGAAAAGCAGTTGAGGAATCGGGTTTATAATAAAAATTTTTAGTGATCTTTTTTAACGACATTTTTTGTACATTTGATGAACAAAGATTATATATCTGCAAAAAATGATGGTTATTGATGTAAGAATGTAGAATAAACTATTTAACGCCATTTAAAATAAATTTGGCAATTAAATTGACAGGAAGTTGGCCGGAATATAAAACAAAATTCTTATTCTGAGATGAACAAAATTTACAAGAAAGTTTTGTCAATTAGCAACTTTGCAGAACAAATAATAGTGACTAACTTGATAAGGAATGCATGTTATTTAATGTTAGTTTCTTGCGTTTTTACCTAAAACTATCATTGTTGTGAGTAACAAACACTTGAAAAAAAATAAACCGCTGAAACCGCAGGTTGGGTTTTAAGCGGTCCACTTCCGTCAAGTTCAAGTTTAGTCTTAATGTGTTTCAAAGCCAATGTCGAACAGGATTATGAATTAGCTTGTCAGGTTAAGTCTTGGTATGATATGGAATCGTACGGCGCGTTCAAGCAGGTTGACCCACGATCCGCAGCGGATGCTCGCGCGCAGGAAATACTTGAAATAACATTTTTTCATAACGGGCAAAGATACGATGTCGGTATGTTATGGGCTGATGACAATATCCAACTCCCGAATAACTACTTTTCGTCACTAGTACAACTCAAGTCTCTCGAAAAGCGGCTCACAACATTGAAAGAGAATTATGCTAATACCATCCGTGAAGACTTTGAAAAAGGTTACTTAATTAAAATCCCTGATGCTCACAAGGTCGAGCAGCGGTCATAGGTTGCGTAGGGTATTAAATGGTGCAGCAAAATTCCATGGCACTTCTTTGAATAAATTTATGCTCACTGGTCCCGACCTGCTCCAAAACCTAATCCATGTACTACTTGGGTTCCGTCAACATCAATTCAGCGTGTCCGCAGATATCGAGGGTATGTTTCTCCAAGTGGGTGTCCCCGACTGTGACCAGCCATCTTTGCGTTTTTTTGTGGCGGGAGGACCTCACAACAAATGTTGTAGTGTATCAATACACGCGCCATATATTTGGGGCTAATGACTCGATCACATGCGCTAACTATGCATTGCAACGCACAACCCGAGACAATGTCAGTCAGTACCCAGAAGCAGAAGCAACCAAAGCCGTCCTAGAAAACTTCTACATCGACGATTACCTGGATCCGGTGGAGTCACCTGAGAAGCCCTCAAAAGATCGAAGGAGTTGGTGCATCTTCTCCATCTCGGTGGGTCCAAGCTTACTAAGTTTGTAAGCAATGTACCAAATCTGGCTGATCGAATTGATGGGTCACATCAGTCCATCGAAACAAAAACAATTGCCTCATTTAAGGAAGAATCTTCGCACGTGCTTGGGTTGAAATGGGATCACAACAATGATATTCTAGTTGTGAGCCGGGGTAGTTCCAGTACAGTAACTAAGTCTTTAACACAACGCTTGGTATTAAGCCTGGTGTCTAAGGTATTTGAACCCATCGGCCTAGTGGCACCATTTACCGTTGGTGCCCGATTGTTACTAAAAGACATCTGGCGTGTCAGCGGGCAGCACGGGGATGAAGAATTACCAAAAGACACTGTTGAAAGGTTCCTCGAGTGGAGTGTAGAACTACCAAAGCTTGCCGAATTCACTATACTAAGGCGCTACTTTTTGGGAGAATTTGAACACCTGGAACCACACATGTTTGGCGATAGTTCCCAAGAGGTCTTCAGCGCTGTTGCATTTCTCCGAGCTCAAGCTAACACTTCTACTGGGCCAAAAACAGAGCTTGCATTTAACCTGGCTAAAGCTCGCGTAGCACCTATGAAGGTGATGACAATTCCAAAGCTAGAGCTGCAAGCTGCCCTAATGGCTGCTCGGTTGAAATAAGACGTCTGTCGAGCCCTTACTGTGCGTTTTAATAAAGTTTTTATGTGGACTGATAGCACTACTGTCTTGCAAAGGCCTAACTCCACAAGCAAGCAACCAATATTTGTTGCAAACCGTGTATGCGAGATTTTAGAACACACTAGCGTTGATGAATGGAACCACGTTGCCTCAAGCAATAATCCGGCAGATGCCGGTACTCGTGGTATGTCCGCTGAGGTTTTGCAATCAAGAAGCTGGGTGAGGGGTCCAGATTTCTTAAGAACCAAGGAATTCCAGTTCGAACCAAGCATCGAAGTAGTTAAAAACATCAAACGTGGTATAGTAACTAAGGAAACTGACAAAACCAGAACTTCATTGGCCGCACCCGTAACCAAGTCAACTAAGGAGCCACCCCCGCAACTAATTCCCTGCGATAGATACAGTTATTATCAGAAGTTGCTACGGATAACAGCGTACGCACTCCGCTTGTTACCATCCCACGAATATTACCGTAATGCCGATGGTAGCATCATAGACCTCACAGAGCTTGACGAAGCCGAGTGTCATCTCCAGTATCTTGTTCAAGGGGAGTCATTCAATGCAGAGAGGAAAGATCTCCTCGAAAACAAACCCGTTAAACCGAGTAACCGTATTGCCCCATTTTCTCCATTTATTGGGCCAAATCGTCTAATCCGATCGGCCGGCCGCATCAAACGGTTGGTCGAATTTGACTTTGATGTTAAACATCCTATCGTTCTCGACGCACGCCATGCATTTGTTAAGTTGTTCCTTAGGCACAACCACGTTAAACATCATCATCAAGGTATTGACTACCTGCGGGCTAAAGTACAAGAACGCTATTCCATCCTCAAATTACGATCCTCACTGCGTTCAATTAAATCCAACTGCGTCACGTGCAGAATGTTCCGCGCTGCCACTAGTCAACCCATTATGGCTGACCTCCCAGCAGAAAGACTCGCATACCAGTCTCCTCCCTTTACGAACACCGGGGTCAACTACGGCCCCTTTTACGTTACTGTACATAGCACTACCGAGAAGAAGTGGTGTTTTCTCTTCACATGCTTAACTGTTCGTGCCGTTCATGTTTAAATCGTTCCGTCCATGGACGCCAGTTCGTGTGTAATGGGAGTGGAGCGGTTCGTTGCCCGTCGGTGTACACCTGCCATTATTTGTTCAGACAATGGCACTGACTTTGTTGGCGCGGAAAAAGAACTGCGCGAGAATATCTAAAGGTGGAACACCATCAACATCACCGTCGAACTTGCCCACAAAGGCATTAAGTGGAGGTTCAATCCGCTCAGTGCGCCACACCAAGGTGGCATCTTTGAGAGGTTGGTACGTAGTTTTAAGCGAATAATTTACACCATCCTCGGTTTTCGTCGTCTCACGGATAAAGTTTTGAACACTACCTTTTGTCTGGTCGAACATGCACTTAATTCACGTCCGTTAACGCCAGTAAGCGCCGACCCATCCGACCTAGGCACTTTAACACTGAATCATTTTCTCCTCGGTAACCAAGCAAGTAGTATTCCTTCCATCATTGGCGTAGATGAGTTTGATCACCGCAAGCGTTACGCCCGGGCGCAGTGTTAAGCTAACGCTATTTGGTCTCGTCGGATCAAAGAGTACGTACGGGCGCTGAACCGACGTTCCAAGTGGCAGACGCCTGCCGAGCAACATCTTAAGACCGGTGATTTGGTTTGGGTAGTTGAAGAGACCAATCCACGGAGTTAGTACCCCACTGCTCGGATCACTGAACTCCGTTTCGGTTCCGACTGCGTCGCGCGCTCCGCCGTCCTGCGCACGTCTACCGGATCGCTCGTTCGCCCGCTTGTAAAATTAGTACCCACTCTCCCAGCATCTTCTTCTGGGCCGGAGGATATTAACAAGTAAATAGATTTAAAGCGAGAGAATATTAACCAATCAGATTTGAGTATTTAAATTGCGTATAGAATTGCATCCAATTTACGTAGAAAGCTCGAAAAAAGTTCATATAACCTAATTTTAAGTAAATATAACCACGATATGTACAGATTATGGTGGTTTTCGGCTTAATATTTTTAGGTTCTTTAGACGATTGTCGATCGAATATGAACCGATTCTGACGTCAATAACATCAGACAAAAAGCCAGTAAAAGATCTTCGAAAAAAACCTTGCCGTCTAAACTCTCACTTGTTGCTATGATGGTCGTAATCTTAAAACGTGACTATCTTAATACGTTGCTATCACCAATGCTTATTGATGCTAGCGTGAATGAAAATACGTTGATTTACATACGATAGCGAATTGAAACTTCAAAACGAAAGAGTTGTTTCACACCTTTAATATAAGCTACTAGAAAGTCTGTCAAAATTCAGACAAACTGAATTAATCAAGAAAATTTTCATCGTCATTCAGCATGTAAATTAAATATTGAATTGAAAAACAGCAAAGAAATTTATACCCGTTCGTTTCGCTTTTTTAACGAGGTTAACAAAAATTTTCAGTTATTTTTACCTTTTTTACATTTCTTCGTTCAGAAGAAGTGTGTTTGAAATTCCTCTATAAATAACACTACCATAATGTCTGATTACATAGTAAACAGTAAACTTGAGATTTCATATCGAAAAAAATCTGACGGCTAAAACCGAACATACCAACAATTTCTTAAGTTTAAATACCGAACGTACAGAATATTCTGAAACTGAAGACATCGAATCTCTCTTGCGTTCTAAAACGACCATTTAAAATCTTCCTTACGTTTGAAACCAACAATATCTGTCAAACCAGACGTACCGACGCATTCTTACGCTTGATGCCGAACATACCAAAGATTTCGTACCAAATTTCCACAGTTACCTAGGAACCTATTGACTCACTATACATTGAAAGCCAACACACTCGGAGTCGACAGCGGATTGGGTTCTGTATAAGACACATCTAGAACTTTGTAGCTAATTGGCAATTTGCAAGCTTTGAAGAGTCATAACCTAATATATAAGGCGCTAGGGAACCCGGGGGGAAGTGACGGAAGTATGATCAATTGCACTCTGACACAATTTGGCCATGATGACTTAACAACCCTAAAGAAAAATTGTTCATCACTCAAGTTGCAAAAATTTACCAAAAAATATGATCAATCGCGTACGTGTTTCAATCCTGCGGGACTATGCAAAGGTTTTGCGAAAACACATCGAAAGTGCGACAATTCCAAAATGCGACTACGATGAGACCGTGGATCAGACGACAAATTCTTGTGATCAGCTACTCAGACACGATGTTGACATGAATAGAAATTGTTTGCATAGGTCCTCCTCAATGAAGCGCAAATTGCTGAAAACTGTGCAATTCAAGACAAGTACTATTTGACGGAACAAACTTTGAAAGAAAGCTCGAATATGGTTTCACAATCCGAACACTATAATCCTGCTGTAATCAGACAAATCATTCAAATGCATAGTGAAATTGCTTTGTTTTCGATTTTGTATTGAAGTTTGCTACAGCAAGATAGCAAAAGAACAGCTGAGAACAGGCTACTGTAGGCCTAATGCTGTTCCGCTGCGATTACGCAGGAACCGAAATTGTTATTTTATTATTAAAAGTTTGTCCAGAAAAAATGCATTACACCGTTTGAAGAGGTCACTAACTAGTATTGAACTTTAAATATTTTGAGAACGCAAACAAAAACCCAGAAACCCACCAAGACTTGATAATACCAATTCACCTTGAGAGTCCCAATTTGATATTGATACCACACTCGTCACTCGTGCAAAAAATGAAGACCACGTGTCTGACAGTATAAAAGGAGCTTAAACGCTGAGCTACCAACAGCAAAAGTTCCAAACTTAATTCTGAAAATCTGAGTCAGAAAAAGCTTCTATTTATTGTGAGCATTAAATCTGAGGTAAGTTAGGTCTCACTATTTAACATCTTTTGATGACTATCTAATCTTCTTCCAGCTAATTAACAATTAACATAGTTTTTATCAATATATAATCTTTCACAATTTTGTAATAGTTTATCACCTTCATTCATAATAATTTCATTGCTTACTACTCGGTTAATTTTTGATACTATTTAACATAAACAAATAAAAAAATGAACTTATATTTGCATCTATATAAATTAATGTAATAGACTATATACTAAGACCAGAAGATGTGGTTCCGCAATTCAACCCCGCCATTCAAGTCTTTACAGCACCGACCAGCAGTATAAACAAAACGCCATTAAAAAGTTTCTCTATTAATGTACTTAACATAATTTTAATTCAAACTTTGCTATTAAAATCTTTTTGCTCTGCTCTCTTATTCAATGCCTACTTTATCATAGTGTTTACTCGCTTAACAGTCGTTTTCCGTTCTTCTATATTTACATAATTTCAGTTCTATTTTTCAAAAAACAATTCTATCTGTCCTAGTGCTAATAATTCACTAGCTCCTACTCCACCACCTGAAACACACTGAGCTCATCACTCTTTGCTAAAGACCTCAATCACAGTGCCAATTCTTTTAAAACTCTGAAATAAAAAATATACGTTTTTGATTTAAAACTTAGAGAATCTTCTGCTCAATCAAGCTATGATAAAAGACAACAATTTCTATTGGCTCTCTTTTAACTAATACAGCACTAGGCTGGTTCGAAAGTGAGGTAACATAAGCCACAAAAAAGTGAAAGAAAAATTCATCTAAATATTTAAAGACGGTTTAGTTTAGGTTCAGACTAGAGGTTCACAATACTTTCAGGCAAGAATGGCAATAAATGAAAGCTAACTTGACCGCAAAGAAAGCGTAGAGAAAAAATTGCGGGAAGGATAAACTGGCAGTGACAAATAATTGCTATAAGAGGACTAAGGCCCCAAGGTTTGAAGCGCGAGGATCATCAAAGACAATGTCAGAGATTTAATGATCTCTCGGGAACTAACAATTGCGGTAGCTACTGAGCTTACTAGAGATCTAAGACAAGACACCTTTTAAATAACTAGAAAAAATAAGGGCCTCAGAAAGACAAACGGAACGCTGCATGGATTCATTCATGAATACCAAGAGACTCAAACATAAAAGTATGACTCAACGGTTCAAGGCTTTGCAATTCTTTCAGAAACATTGAATCTCTAAGTGCAAAAAAGAACAACATCAAAATGTCAAGAAATTGAGAAGTGAATAGTTCTGTCGGAAGAAAACTTAACACATTTCTAGTTATTAGGGAAAAAATAACAGAGGCAGGGAATGATACAAGGGTTTTAGAAAAGACTTATTTAGTTTTATTAAAAGTATTTGCCCAAAATCTAGAGAGTTTCTATATCTCCAAAATTTACAGAGAATCAAAAAAAAATCTCGCTACAAATCAACAGAGCAGTTTTAGGATAATGTGTGTCATGACTGCTTAACCTACACAAATGTACAGCCTTCTTCAAAATTGTGCTAAATTTACAATCAGAATACTTAGTGAAATAAAAGATTATATTTGTTGCTTTATAATGAACACAGTAGAGATTAAATTGCAAGAAGGATAACAATTTAATAATAATTCTTGTCCCAGATACATAGATTTTCGCACCCATTTTAGATTTGACTCTAACTTGACCACAGCACGCATGATATTATCTGACGCGGAATTGAGAAAAAATTTCACTAACACCATATCTCGTTGAGGTCTATAGTTGAAAGAGTTATGTAAAACTCAAGTGTTGCCTGTGTTTGTTTGCAGCTCATGCTCGTAGTTTATAGGAGCTATTTTTCTCAGTTATATCACAGAAATGAAATAACTAGAATTTCTGATTGGTTAATAGCTTTGTATGTCATTAACATCTCCCCATGTTTCAAGACAGGATGTGAGCATTAACGAAAATATTTTGCTAAGTTTGAAATAAAAACTATTTATTTTTGTGTAAACGAGTCCCATATTTGGTTATGATGGATTCCTACCAAGTACCACAGGCCACTGAGGCATGGTCATCCCCCATGAGGCATTGCCAAACGCTGTATATCATTATGAATAAAATTAGGTGTTAGACCAACAGAACATTTTCTGCTACAGTCCGCCAATGTATTGTTTTGTACATTACATTGTGCCAAATTTTGTCACCAGCAAAGATATGAGTTAGAGATGATTAGATATTAGTCCTTCAAACCCGCATTTATCAATTCTAGATTTCTTCGTTTTTATGTACCAATTATGTTTTTTTTTTAAAATCATTTCGGCCTAATTAATAAGCTCCTAAAATTGGAAAACAGTTACAAGTGCGTGTAGCACATAGAACTTTAATGAAATTTTCTGCTTTTCAATTTGGTCAGCAGTCATCTATGAAGATCACTAAATAGATCGTGTGCTAACTTCATTAGCGCATTCCGCATGTAAATTTTACTAACAGAGTACAACACTCCCTAACGCCTTGTATGACGTCTTCTATGATAGCGAAGGTTTGGAAGTTTGACCCCAAAGTTTTATGCAACGGAGCTGATCAATGACTGCTAATATTGGCATCTAATGAAAGAATGATAAAAGCCAAAAGAGTTGTTAATAGATGTCAGTAGCTAATAATATGCCTGTAGTTTTTTAGTTGCATTTTTGCTCATGGTAAAGTTTTGACTGTCTATTATTAAGTCTGAATGTCTGTTGTAATAAGTCAATAGGTCTGGGTCAAGAAGTTGAAGACCCTGGATTGCATTAACTTGACTTTTTACCTTCAAATTTAATCAAATTGTTAGTAAAGACGTGCTGTGTTAGTTCGCCAATTCTCATTACATTGAGGATACTTTTTCTGTTGAACTAAAACTGTTATTCAATTCAATGTGCACTTATTTTTATGAAAAAAGAGGAGTGAATAATTATAAAATTTCCGTTTTAAGTGCTTTATTTCCACGTTTTACATTTCAAAAGTCAATGAAAATATGTGACTAAATTACGTCATAGTGTGCGTGCTTCTAAAACTTCTATCTTTAAAAATCACGTGAACTAATTATTCAATTTTGTTGAAAATCACAAAAATGATTGCTTGGCCCGCAATCTTCATTTGTGCGAAACATCAAATGAATTCCAGCTCCTAACGAGCATCCAGCGCATGGAAGAATCCAACAAAATTGACGAGGTCAAGCTAAGTGGGACAGCCAGAAATTCTATCCAAGGTAATATCATTGTTAATAATTAAAGTTTTAATTCACTTAAACCCGCTTCAACAGTACGTTGCATTGTTACGGTTGTTAACAAAATTAAGAGTTCGAACTGCAGCTTTACTTAAGTACCAATTTTTAAGCCATTTTTTGTCTACATTTTGATTTTCACATGAAAGCAAATTTGAGAAAAAGTACAGATACAATACAAAAAAAATACAGGCCACAAAAGTAAAAGTACAATTCGCAATTTTAAATTGTAAGTTGCCTGTTTTTGAAAACAATTTAGACAACATAATTTTGGCCCTTTCGTTTTATTTTTTTTATATCAATTGACGATTAATTATCAGAAGTTTAATAAATATAATTTCAGAAAAACTGGCAGGTATACTAAAAGAGATAATCCAGATATAAGTTGACAATTTTCTGTTAGCAGTTGTTAGTTTAGTGGGATCTTTTCCGTTTGTGCCCTCCAGTACGTTATGCTCCCCTCAGTTACAGAGCAGGTGTCATTACATGGTAAATCATTATGTAAGAATTTGGCACGCGCGTCTTGGGGGTGCAAATAATATGCACCCACTAAGCTGGGGGGTGCGGCACAAATGGAGACGATCCGTTTATTCACGCGTAAAATCTGTTCAAATTTTGAGGCCCCATTACTCCAAATTTAAATCATTTTGAAAACAATTTTTTCACCATTATCTTCTTCACTAGTTTTCTCATCTAAATTTAGATAAAACGCAACGTTCACCTACCAGAAGTGTCAATGTAAAGGGATCTATTCTGTTCCGGCACCCCAGTTTTTTTATGACCACCAGTTGTAAATTATAAGTTGCTATATAGCACGTTACTATGTAAGAAAATAGCACGTGCGCCTGGGGTTGTGAACAATTTATGCTCACTAAGCTGTGGGGGGGGGGGGGGGAGGGAGGGCTGAAACAGAATAGATCCAGGTAAAGTTCTTGATTTGCATAAAAAATTGGGTTTTTCCCATTAACCCCCCCCCCCCCCCCCGTTTAGTGGTCAGATAACCTACAACCCCCTCCCCCCATCATGGTAATTACACCATAATGGGGGCTATATTGGGCATCAGGGGGGGGGGGGGCTATAATGGGAAGGAACAAAAAAAAATGCAGTGGAGAGAAAGTTAAGACAAAATTCAAATGTTCTCTCTCTAATGTTTAACACCAGTGCAAAGTAGTCTTAGTTGAACAAACCTGAAGACATATCACATCGTGTGACCAACTTTCGGGTCTCTCCCATAATTTCCCCCAAGAGAAAATTCAGCCCCCCGTTATGGTAAATTTACCATGAATAGGGGCTATGGGCTATTTGACCACTAAGTTGGGGGGGGCCGCTATAATGAAAGATTTGGCATTTGTAGTCTGTAAACGTTGCGTTTTACTTGACTTTCGTAACTAGACGAGAGTGTAGGGGAGCAATGGCGTACAAATTGTTTTTAAAAAGCAATTTTAAGTTGGAGTGATCAAAAATTGAATTTTACTGCGTAAAACTAGGGGATGCTAACTTACCATCGCCGTTCCGTGTATTAGAGGCATCACCAAGTTGAACAGACTTAAGGTCGAATTCAAATTACTGTAGTTTACGGAGAACTGATCGATTTCTATATGAATCTTATGTCAGTAGATTTGCCGATTATTCTTGGGTTGGATACATTAAACTTCTGACGTTTAATTGCTCTCAAACGAATTTTTAGCAATTATATTTGTCCTGTCGGTCTTTTTTGCAATTTTTTGCTTGACCGATTTTTTGTATGACGCTTTTGACTTTTCGTCCTCAAAAACTGAATAAACAGGTAAAGCCCAGCGGGTATGAAGTGCTCTTAGAGCCTTTCAGCTCCGTTTCAGCTCAAACTATTTTGAATACTTATACTTATGGTGTGAAGGGCGGTTCTTAGAGTTTGAAGACACCCCCTACTAATTACCCCTCCCCCACTATTGCCTCCATCGACCACCGCGATGTTGCAGCCCCACCCCACAACTGCCCACCCCTCCTCCCCATCATCCCCCGATAAACCCTCTTCCCCCAGTGGCTAAGTTCGAACAACCGATCATCATTGTTTTTTTTACTATTCTTCACAATTTTTTTCAAGATTTTTGAAATGTTTGTCATTTTTTGAGTTCTTTAAGCCCTAGGTGTCGAGCAATCTCCTCTAAACCGTGCAAATTTTTTCATTGTTTTGACATTTATTTTTCATCATTCAGGTTTTCCCAGACCCAGAACCGAAAAACGTTCTTAGGGGTTTGATAATAAGTAACTGAAAAGAATTCATTTGCCACGGAATAGCTTTCAATTTTTTATAATGACAAAATTTAGCAATTTTTGTGATAAAATTGCTTTTTCACGTTTTTTGTAACATCTTGTCGGATTTTAAGTTTCTCCAGCCTCAAAATAAGAGGAATCTCCTCTAGGGTTTGACGATAAGTTACTGTATAGTTTCTAAATGTAATGGAATGTTTTTCAAGATTTCAACACCATGAATTTTAGTGTTTTTATTTTACAAAACTTGTATTTTGATATTTATTGTCATTATTCAGATTTTTCAGCCTAATAATCTTCATTAGGACTTGAGAATAAGGTACTTACAACTGTTTTCTGGTCATGGATTAGTTTTCAATTTTATCACAAATTTTAGCAAATTTGACTTTTTTTTGCACTAGATATTTTTTTTGAAATTTTTTGAAGTTTTTTGAAATTTTTTGTTTTTTCCTAAGGTTCTCCAGCCTAAGGAGCCAAAAACCTCCTCTAGGGTTGGATTACAGTTTGCAACATAGCATCTAGATGCAATGGAATGTTTTTCAAGATATTAATATCTAAAATTTTGAAAAAACTAGCAATTTTTTCAAATTTTTTGAATCTTTTTTTTGTTTGTTATCCCTTTTCCGACACCAGTGTACCAGGGAACTACTCAAAGGTTTGATGGTAAGCCGTCGCATAGTTTCTAGAGTTAATGGAATGGTTATCAATATATTAATGGCTTTAGCAGCTTTTTGATAAAATTTATTTTTCAAATTTTCGGAAATTATTTATATGTTCCAAGTTTATCGATCTTTACGAGCCAGTGAAACTGTTTAATGCTTGAAATAGAGATACTGGATAGTCTCTTGAGACAATAAAATGGTTTGGAAGGTTTTAATATCTTGAATTTTTGCAAGATTTTGTTAAAGTTTGCGATTCTTTTCAAAATTCCTGATTACTTTTGTCCTTTTCTGAGTTTAACGATCATTACTTGCCAACGAAGCTTTTGAAATCTTGCAGATGGGTTACTTGACATAATTCCAGAGACAAAAAATATTTTTGAACAATTTCACAGCGAAATCTGGAAGATTTTTTTTTAAACTTTGCAGTATTTTGCAAATTTTTAAAATATCATTTTTTTATTTGATTTATTTACTAACAAGGCTAGAAAACTAAAAGTTGCAGAGTCGAATCAAGCTAAAGCTAGCCTCGCTAACCGTGGCTAACTACTGCCGAAGCCAACCACTCGCCGGAAGTTTGAGAGCAATTCGCCGACATTAGCCGGATATGTTTTTTCATTGTGTGCTATGAAAATCAATGGAAGCGCCCGAAACTTTTTTTGTCCAAATCGGATAATTTAGCAAATAAATTTGAAATTACTGCTTTTATGTTTGTCAGCGAGTGTAGCGGAATATGAGTTTTTCGTAGTCAGCCCTATTTCGAGCATCACAGGAAATTTGTTCAACTAAATCAAAGAGTTTTCAATTCACAATGAAACTGCCTGCTTAAAACGATGAAGGGGTGATCAAATTGAAACAAAATTACGTGATGCTCAAGTTCGTGCTAATTACTGAAAACTGCTAGTATGCTGTCTGGATCGATGCGTATTGTTTGCATCTCAACAGCATGTGCTGTATATATATTTTCACAAAACAATTTTTTGGATCTTTTCCATTTGTGTGCCTCAGGTTAGTGGTTACATGTTATTTGCAACAACCATGCACTGTTACAATGTTATTTGCCCATGCCATATTTTTACGCAATCATTTTTTTATCTTATGACACGTGCTCTAGAATGGGGGGGGGTGCTTAACGTACTAACGTACGGGGAGGGGGCACAAACGGAAGAGACTCGATTTCGACTTTTTGGATCTTCCTTTGTGCCCGCAGTTTGATATGCACCTGCCTGTTACAAAGCACGTTTCATTTCATAGTAAACCATTATAAAAATATTTGGGAAATACGCAAACTTCTTTTGAAAGTGCTTAAAATAGATAGTTTACTTTCTACAATTGCGATTTTAACGTTTATTTCTGTTAATGACTGTATAATTTTACTGGCTGATCTTTTTAATAAAGGGATTTATTTTGTTTTGCCCCCCGATTAGCTGGCATTTTTTGCCTCTAAGCGCTCATGCTTTTTTAACATAGTAAAGTGCTATATGACAAGACATAGCGAAACAGAGAAGATTCTTTTATCATTTCTGTGCGCACTTTTTTCAACTTACTTTGACGCAACTAGGAGACTTGAATCTTTTTGCTTGATTGTTGTAGTGCGAAGAAGTCCAGAAATTTTTTTAAAAATTAAGAAAATTAGAAAATAAGAAAATTCAGAAAATTAAACAGAAATAGTATTTTGTTTGATATATTTTACTGTTTTTATACGCCAAATTAATTTTCAAATATAAAATTACTGACAAAACTGCAAATAAGTTGCCGCGTTACATACCAATGTTTTTTCTTTTTCAGCATCAGTCTGAATTTGTATTTGATATGACTCCATTCTAATTATATAGATTTTTCGTTGCTCTAAATTTTAGAAAATCACAGAAAAACTACAGAATATATAAAGTTGGTATCTTTTACGTTTGTGCCCCAGCTTAGTTGGTACAAAAATTTTGTATCACCCAGGAGAAAGTGTCATACTTTTATAAAAAAGATTTTCAATGTAATTGCACGTGCTCTGTAACTGGGGATGCGTAGGGTACTGGGGGGCACAAAAGGAAGAGATTCAAATTTGGATAGATCATTAGACCCTCCAACTTATCATCAAAGACTTGCTTTCAAAGTAAATGTATAATTGGGATGAATAAATTACCGAGCTTCTTATCGAAATATGCTATAATTTATCTATATGTATTTCCGTAAATGTTTTTTTCTGTAGTACATAGAACAGGAAAAAATTGGATTCATTAAAGTTGATTCTAGAGAAAATCAAAACAATGTTGCACTGGTACTGAAACAAACTCCTCAGAAATAGGCAGATAGCCGAGTAAAAAGATATAATAATGCAGTTGAGAACATTTTGTTCACAAGTCTACAAAGCATTTGTCATTTCACAGTAAACCCTTGAAAAATTATTTGGTATATTTGCCAATATAGCCCCTCTAGTGGTAACAACCTATAGCCCCCCAATCATGATAAAAATACCATAATGGAGCGCCATAATTTCATAGGCGGCTCTAATGGGAAAGAACAAAATATTTCACGTGCACCTTGTATTTGCAAATAGTATGCACCAAATAAGCTGGAGCACAATAGAAAAAAATCGAATTTTTTAATGTGATGGCACGTGCTATGTAATTGATGATGAACAGAGTGCTGGGGGATGCTGGATCGTTAAAAAAAGTACAAAGATCTGTTGACTCTCCTTCCAGTTAAAATATCAAAAGAAACGAGCATGGAAGTTTCCATAGAAAGTGCTTAAAATAGGTAACTTACTTTTTAGAATTGTGATTTTAACGTTTATTTCTCTTAATGACTGTATAATTTGCTGGCTGATCTTTTTAGTAAAAGGACTTTTTTGTTCCCCCCTGATTAGCAGGCATATGCGTTTTTACCCTAAGCGCTCCTTCGCTATTATTATATTGAAGTGCAATATGACAAAACAGAGTAGATTCTCTTATCATTTCTGCGCGCAATTTTTCAACTTTCTTTGACACATTAAGGAGACCTGAATTTTTTTGCTTCATTGTTGGAATGCATAGAGGCCCAGAAATTTTTAAAGGACATTAACGGGGTAAGCTCATTGACAAAATCAAACTGAAATAAGAAATAATGTTTGATAAATTTTACTGTTTTTATGTGATAAATTAGTTTTCAAATTTATAATTATTGACAAAACTGAAGCTTAAGTTGCAGCGTTAAATGCCAAACTTTTTCAGCATCAGTCTGGAATCGGATTGCTTTGTATTAGGTGTGACTCTATTCTAAACATAAAGATTTCTTACTGCTCCAGATTTCAGAAAATGACTAAGATACTTCAGAATACACAAACTTGGTATCTTTTACGTTTGTGCCCCGGTTTAGTTGGTACATATTATTTGTACCACCCAGAAGAATGTGCTATAACTTGTACAAAATGATCTAAAATGTAATTCTACGTGCCCTGTAACTGAGGATGCATAGGGTATGGGGGGACAAACGGAAGAGATCCAAACTTGGATAGATTTTGAGGAGATAACAGTTTGTTGAGTGTCTCTAGAAATCTTTTTATCTTGATCTTGAAACCCATCAACTTACCATCAAATAATTGCTTACACAATAAATGTATAAACGAGATAAAGAAATTTCTAGTGGAATTCAATTCAAAGCTTCTTACGGAAATATGTTAAAATTTATCTGTACTTTTCTCCGTAAGTTGTTTTTGTTTCTGTAGTACATAGAGCAGGGAAAAATTGGATTTATTAAAGTTGATTCTTAAGAAAATCAAAACAATCAAACATCACAATGTTGTACTTGTTCTGAAACTGAGAGAGGCAGTTAACCAAGTAAAAGGTTATAAAAATGCAGATGAGAATTTTTTGTCCACAAGTGTATATCCTCGGCACACTATAGAAAATTGCAAGAAAAGTGTACGGAAAATATTCACACAAAAAGTCTCTATTTCTGCGTAAGAAACAGTAAATTCAGTTTGCATTATAGTTTTTAAAACTTGATTAAAAGCTTGATTCAAATGATGCATTCACTATCAAGTTGAACAGATCTCACCGTGTTCATAAACCTACGCGAGATTTTAAAACAAATTACAGTTTCCACTCACACTTACGCAAGGCTTTAAGATCAAATGGCATTTCTAAAGTGAGTTGACTGTTTTGAGGTGCAGCTCATGGTGCAAAAAATTTATCGTACGGACATCAAAATCCTTATATAGATGTTCACATTTACTTCAAATAAGAATTTTTGTGTTTTTCTGTTTTTGTCTTCGGTTGCACATCATGAGTCCATTCATACAAAAAACTGGCAAATGCAACCTTAATTACGCGGCAACGGTTATCACTGGTTAAATTAAAACTAATCACCGTTTTTTACCCACCTGAGCAAAACATTTTCATCTTTAACTACTAATTTTACTTTAGTGGTGGCGTTTATAAGTTCAAATACTATATCTACACTATTATTAGGCAATACAAACTGTTATTGACATTAACATGCATTAGTTTTTGAACATCAAAATGAAAAGAAATTTTGTTAACGGCTTACACGAAAAAAATCAGTAATTGATAACAACTTTTCCCTAATTGATTTCACTCCAACGGACCTCACAATATTCAAGAATTTTATCGAAGTTCACGTTGCTAAATTAGTGTAATTCTTAATTCTCCGTTCTTTTTTTCAATTTATTAGGCAAAATCAATGTTCAGTCAGAAACACAAAGTTTGCAGCGGAGATTCATTCAATCCCACTGAATTATTTAAGGAAAATTTATTAAAAGTTAAATTTTTTTTCATTCAGTTCAATTAAAAACCACAACAATTGAATTCTTACCGAATTAGGTTTCTTGTACATATGTATTCTACCACTTTAATAATTGCTCTCAAACGAAGTTTGTAGCAATCATTTTAGTCCAGTTGTTTTCTTATGAGATTTGTCGCTTGACCGATTTTTTGTCTGAACTCCAAAACTTTTCGTTTCCAACACCGGGATAAAATTAGCTGATAAAATCTCTTAAAGTTTAAGGCCTTGGGCCTCTAAGCTTGCGATTCACCAAAATTGTTTTGAGGAGACAATTTCTTAATCTTAAAAATTGGACTCCACACAGTCCTCAATCAATCACCCCTCCCACCCAGCTCCTCCCCCTAAAACTCCCCCGTCTACCAGTCTCGACCTGGCAATTTGGAACCGTCACTCGTCCAGCACTCCCATCCCTTCCCCGGTTGAGCGCCTTCCCCCCTACGCTTCACACCCCACCCCATGCTGATTGCCCTCTCCCCTAACGCTAGTATCCTTAGGCACCAGCTGGTTACTACTGAAGGCAACCGCTTACTGGTCGTTTGAGAGCAATTCGTCGGCTATGTTACAAGTTTGTTTTGGATATTTTTCCTTTTGCTGCGGAAACTTTATCCAAATTTCTCTGTTACAGAGCATGTGTCATACATAGTAAATCTATAGGTTCAAATTTTTGTAATGCTTTCGGGCATGCCGTTAATATGCATCAACTTAGCCGGGGGCAAAAGAGGAGAAATCAGTTATCTTAGAGTTTTATTGGTACCTATATGATGCTCACCAATAATAAATACGAGATGCTCAATTTTAAACTTCGGAAAAGTCATATTTTCGAGCTGTAAAGCATTGTTTAATGATTACTTTAAAAGGTCCTCAGGTTATATGTTAAAATCCAGACAGAATTTTTTCAGATGTTTTTTGGTAGCAGTGAATTGAATTGCATTTGAAATTTGTTGAACAATACCATTAATCTTTGGAATTAACAAAACTAACCCTGCTTGAAGCTATAGAGATCTGAGCAAGTTCAAAAAATTTTATAAAAGGTTCAACTTAATGCTGTTTTTGAAAAATGAATAGCTTCCTTCTAGTATTCTTCCTTTGTTCACCTGTTTTTCAAAATGGCCCATGAAATAGAGTTTTTATTATATAATTATATGTCTTCGTGTTCTTTCGTTTTTTAAGCGATTTGTCGTATGATTGATGATTTATTGTATGACCATATGATTGTTCGTGAAGAGGAGTGGGATGGATTGGTGGCTTGGACATTAAGGTAGAGAGGGGATTTTGTCTTAAAATTTTATTGGCATCTACGAATTGGCAGTAATCAAAATTGCTGGAAAGCTGAACTTCAAGTTGCACGAGCATTTTTTGAATTCTTTGACGAGTGAACCACATAAAAATGTTCACACCTCCCTCCGGACATTCAATTTTTCGTCAAAAGAATTGAGATGAACTGGCGAAGCTGAGAAGAATTGAGATTAGTTTTGTTGCTATTCAAGATGTTCAGCAATCATAACTCTAGTCGAAACTCTGAAAAATCATCTTTCGAAGGCGTAAAGCATTAAAGTCTTAAAGAAATGCCCCCCCCCTAATGAATATCTCTCCACCCCACACCCACATTATGCTAGCATCATTTGGTGAAAATTTATAACTATCTAACCTTCCAACTTCACCAACTTTGTTCGGAAGCAATTTTTCCGACCGTGGTTTCTGTTTAAAAACGTCAAAACTGATCCTGGCGATAGTTGATCAACCCCCCCCCCGCACACTCCACCACCGCAATTGCCACCACTTATTTGCAACTGGAGCAAACTTGCACCGCATTCATCTCTGAAAGACGTCGGCGCTTTGTGGTGACAATTTGCTTTTCACCACTATTCAGCGCAATTGTTACATTATTTTTGCGACAAAACCTCGACCCCGGCAGTGCACGTGCTCTGTAATTTGGGGATTATAGAATGGGAGGGGGGAACGGTCAAAACATATTCCAATTATCGTAGACCAATTTGTGTTTTTGGTGCAGATTCTTGTCTGACTATTCTCAATGTCCCCTCGATGAGATCTAGAGAAACTCGTAACCCGTGTTGAGGAATTTTGTTTTTCACTTGTAAGAAATCGTCGTTTTTTAATCGTTTTCATTAGACAAAAACGATCAAAGCCCTTACGTGGTAATCGTCGTTTTGTTCGTTATTTCGTCGTTATTTTTATGTAGGAAATGATCGTTTTTCAAAAAAACGACGAGAAAACGATCCCCTCTGGGATTCGAACCATTGAACTCCTGATCCATGTACCTGATGCACTGAGCTCTGCGCTATCAGGCCATTATACTTTTATGCCAAAACGATCTAATAGAGAAAAAATAGTTCAAGAGCAATTAAACGACGAAGAAACGATCAAAAAACGACGATCTTAACTGAAAAAAACGACGTAAGAAACGACGAAAAAACGACGAAGAAACAATCATTTCTTACACTTAGAAGACGACTAAAACGACGAAAACTAATGAAAACGAAGAAAACGACGACAAACCGACGAAAACGACGACAAAACGACTAAAAACGACAACTTCTTACAAAATATTGTCGTTTTTTCGTCGTTGTCCTCAACACGGGAAGGCTCCATAATAAATTTGTTTTCAACTTTGTCACGACTAAAATAGTTGTGAAATATACTATTTACTGAAACGGCTGAAGAGGCATATTTTAAGCGCTAAGGGTAGCTGTAGTAGATTTGGGTGATAATCTCTTTACTTTTTGCTATCCTTTCCCACTTTTTCGCTTTTCCATTGTTCCACTTTTTTTGCTCCTCATCATATGAATTGAGCCTTCGTAAGTATGTTTAAAATCTATAGAAAATTTATCATCGGGATTTAAGAAATGTGTTTTCTGACACGGAGCTTTGGTCTTGAATTTATTTTCGCTGATTTCAAAATTTTTTGTTATTATATAGCTGCCCTTCTAGTATTGTTTGTTAACATGCCATTCTGGAAAGGCAGAAATATTGTGCCGAAAAATTTCCGGGCTGACCATCATAAACACATCTTAGATCCATATCAAAGTAATGTATTGGTGCGTGCGGTATCTTTGATGCCATATCCAAGACCATACAAATCTAATCAATGTCTCAAATGAGGTATTTTGGATAGCATATTGAGAACAATGTGACATAATTTGATTTAATTTTGAATAAATGAAAATGTCGTTTATGGTGAATAAGATTCCATATCCAAGACCATAGAAATCAGCGAAAATAAATCGACTCAATGAAATTAAATAAATTCAATTTCGGAGGGTTGCAAGAGAGCTGAGAAAAACTGGAAAAATTATTCTTTCTCGGCTCTCGTGCAGCACGCCGCCATTGTGTCTGAGAAATCGACAAAGTTAGCTCACTCCATTGACAGATCTGCTGAAACGCTTTCCTGAAAACAGAAGTGAGGCTCAAAATGGGAGCAGTTCTAGAAATACGAGGTACAACTTCACCAAAAACACAGTTCTACACGACAGTTTGGGTCAGAAACATCCCTGCAAGCCACCATTTGTGCAGAAGAATAACCCTTTTCAGTCCATGTTTCCAGACATCTGCTTGAAGAAGAGTCTGATCATAGACTTTGTTGAGCAGAACAAAGCGGTGGCTTTTGTGGGGAGGAACTTGCAGGAGAAGTCACTTGTTGTACCTCAGTTTATATTGGAGCACGCGGCATTGAACAAATTAGATTGCCTCATATTGGTCTGCAGGTAATATTGATGAGGTCAGCATCTTTTTCCGGACATGTTTTGAGAATTCGCCGGGGAAAAACGCAAGAATTGCGGTATACAGCAGTGGGAAATTTATTTTTACCACCAAAGTTTTGACGTTTTAAGCACTGAATGCTTTGAAAGCGGTGAGTTTTTGTGAGAATTGAGGTTAATTTAGCGGAGCATTTTTATAAGAATTCGGATTTTTAGCGGCGAAGAAGTTTTTTGCCTCAATCATCGCATTAATCGCCGAAAATTGGAATTAAGTCTAAAATAAAATTTATAGCATTAGGGGTTAATCCTATGTTTCTTAGAGATTTTCAGCGTTCACGCCTCAAGTAGGGTAATGCAGATCATAAAAAATTAAATTCTAACGTTAGATTGTAAAAAAAAATCATTAATAACCGCACGGCGATAGCTGGGGCTATTATTGGCCTTCTTTTGGTTTTTTACAATTCAAAGAGCTGTTTTTCTTAAACATCTGTTCATACATTTTCATGATTTTTGAAGTCAAATTGGAGTACTAATTTTGGTGACGCCCAAACAGGAAGTGGATCGAAAAAGCGAGTGGTTTTGCGGCTTCAAATTTTTTAACTCCATTTTTGAAGTAGAGTGAGAACACGGTATTTGAACCAAATTTCTCTTTCTTGCTAGTGGTTTTTTGTTCACGAGCCACATTTTGACATTGATTTTCAGTTTCTTAAAACATTTCTTTATCGGATTTTTTTAAAACCTTTTTTCCCATTTCACTGATTGTCCGTTCTAGATCTATATTTTGTTTAGTCAATGAAAACTCTTTGAATTGTACGTCAGGACTTGTCCTGCTATTTTTTATTTCGTCGTGAAGATTTTTGTTACGATCATATGACCTCACGACAACTTCAAATCTGCCTTTTGTTCATGCGTTCTTGTAATTTAACTGAAGTGCGTGCGTGACGTCATTTTTTGATTAAATTTTGGTCACACGTGACCTACCCTACTCTCAAAAATGACTTCCTGACTTTGAAATTGAATTTTATTTTAA
Organism: Convolutriloba macropyga; assembly: GCF_964194025.1. NCBI lineage: Eukaryota > Metazoa > Xenacoelomorpha > Acoela > Convolutidae > Convolutriloba > Convolutriloba macropyga. The sequence continues at coordinate 32,813,222 of NC_134468.1, read as the reverse complement.
TTATTTAAAGAGATAAGGTCAAGTGAATGTGTTGACATCCACTAAACCAATGACGGTAAATGACGGTTATTTGAGAGCAACTAAATAAATGACGGTTATTTGAGAGCACCTAATAGAAGCAGCAATAACTTATACAGATACTTAATCAAAATATAACATCTCAGTCTCCAATGAAAAGACTAATTTTTTGGTCTGTCTTTTACTGTTTTTGAGACTACAGATGTACGCAGCTACTGCGGCTATTTTCTGGCAATCAGCCAGCAATGTTTTGTTTTTCTTTTTTAATTCTGAGTGGTACAGAAACAATAAAAACGATTCTCGAGAGCCAGGTAGAGCTTAATTTAACTCAAAGATCGCCATCGTGTCGGTAAACGACGCTAGTTGGAGTCAGACTATAGTACTACTATAGTAAGACTATAGTATGCGGTGTAAGGCAACGCTCTCACTGTTTACTAGACATTCAACATGGGACAGAAATAAAGAAAACGTAACTATGTGGCCATGGATTCTTTATTAAAACCACCCAATTCCTGTGTCAGATCTCTTCTATTTCAGGTATGATGACATGATGGCAGTTGAGTCGGCCCACATATTGGCGAGTGAGAGAGGGGAGAAGGTGGGGGAGACAGTGGGCTACAAAGTGTGCAATGAGACCTCTATCTCCGCTTCCACCTGTCTCATCTTCTGCACCCCCACTGTCATCCTACACACACTCGCTAACAGAGGATCCAACCTCATACAGGGTACATAACACAATTATAATGCACTCTCATTAGAGCTGTTTTATTAATTGGCAAACGCCTCAAAAACGGCATAAACAGGTAGCGCCCAGTGGGTATTAAGTGCTTTTAGAGCTTTTCAGCTCTGTTTCAGCTCAAACTGTTTTGGAGACCTATACTTATGGTGTGAAGGGCGGTTCTTAGAGGTTGAAGGCCCCTCCACTGTTGACCCCCCCCATTATTGCATCCACCCACCGCGCTGTTACCCCCCACCAACTCACTGTTGCCCCCATCAAGCCTCGGTGCAACCCCCCCCCCCCCCCCCCCCCCCCGGTTTCTAGCTACTGACGACCAACCGCTCGCTAAAACACGCAAATTTATACTATTTGCACAATTTTTTTCAAGCTTTTGAAAAATTTTGAACATTTTTTTAATTTTTATCAGCCCTAGGTGCCAAGGAACCACCTCTGGGTTTTAGTAATAGGTTACTGCATAGTTTCTACTTGAAGTGGAATGTCTTGAAAAATTTTAACCTCACGAATTTTGCATTTTTTTTAGAACTCTGCCATTTTTCCAATTTTTTGACATTTATAGTCATTATTCAGGTTTTTTGAGCTTCAAGGGTCAGGAAACCTCCGTTAGGGTTCGATAATAAAATACTGAAAATTTTTTTTCGCAAGATACTGAAAAATTTTTTTCGCAAGGGAATAGCTTTCAATTTTTAATTTAACAAATTTTGGCAATTTTTAGGTTTCTCCAGCCTCAAGAGCCGAGGCATGCTCCTCCAAGGTTTGACGATAGATTAAAGTATAGTTCCTAAATGTAATGAAATATTTTTTAAGATTTCAGCGCCACGAATTTTAGCGTTTTTTTTACAAAACTTTGGATTAGTTTTCAACCTTTTTAATCACAAATTTTAACAGTTTCTTATGCAACTTGCAAATTTTTTCCTGTGTTTTGAAAATTTGGTGTCATTTTTTAGGTTTCACCAGCCTCAAGAGCTACATAACCTCCTCTAGGGTTTTAACATACTGCATAGCTTCTAGATGTAATGGAATGTTTTTCAAGAACTTAACATCAGTAAATTTTAAAACTATTTGCAGTTTTTTCAAGTTTTTTGGAATCTTTTAAAATTTTTCATCATTTTTTCCGGAACTAGGGTCCTAGGGACCTCCCTCAAGGCTTGATGACAAGCGGTAGCATAGTTTCTTGAGTTAATAAAATGCTTATCATTATTTTAATGACTCCAGCTTGAGCAGGTTTTAAAAAAAAATTATTTTTTTTTGAATTTTTCAGAAAATATTATCATGTTCCAATTTAATGGATCTTTATGAGCCAGTAAAAATTATTTACGGCTTGAAATAATGACACTGGATGGTCTCTTGAGACAGTGAAATGGTTTTCAAGACTTTAATATCATGAGTTTTATCAAGATTTTGTTAGTTCGCGATTGTTTTCAAAATATGTGAATTCTTTTTCTTTTTTTGCAAAACTTTATATTCCGTTTTTTAATTGATTTATTTATTGACAAGAGGAGTCAAGTTCAAACTAAAGCTTGCCTTAGTTAACAGGTAGCGCCCAACGGGCATTAAATGTTCTTAGAGCCTTTCAGCTCACTAATCTTCAAGTGTGTGATTCACAGATTCTGTTTTTGGGGACTTATACTTATGATACGAAGGGCGGTTCTTAGAGATTGACAACGCCCTGCTTCCCCCCACCCCCACTGTTGCCAACTCCTCAGCCCCCGGTGCAACCCCTCGTGCTCACCTACGCCCCTTCAATTAAGCTAAAGCTGGCCTCACTAAGCCGTGCCTAGCTACTGACAAAGCCAACAGCTAGCCGGTCGTTTAAGAGCAATTCGCCCGACGTTAGTCTGTTATGTCTATAGCTGCGAAACTTTAAGCCGAGCGGAGGTATATTGCGTGCTCTTGGTTTTTGCGACTCGAAGAGAAGTATTGGTTCTCTTAAGGTTTTTTTAAACTGGAAATACTATCTATTCGTTCAGGCGGCATTTTGACCTAATTGTGAAAGTGAGTAAAATTACCAATTGAACTAACTTTTTCCGAGCAAGAAAAGTGTTTTTCATGCGCTGAGTTTAGTGAATTACTTTTTGACTTTGGAAAGAGTTTTTGAGAGATTTGAGCATATAGATAACAATTATTAGCCGTATTTTCGTCCGTTTGGATTTTTTTTTCATTGTAACTGGGTTTTTTGTAGAAGTAGATTTTGATCGATGCCACATGAATATGCAACCATTTGAAATCAAAAACACAATGTTTCTGAGAAATTAATATTGCGTTTCAAGTGCAAAATTGGCCCAAAATTATTGTCAATTTTTACTTTTTTTCATTAATTTCCTCATTTCTTGCTCTTCGAGCGGACTTTTGAAACAAATTAGTAAACATGTCAACATTTTTTTGATAACTCCTCGTAACAAACAAGTTTTTGTAAAATAGTGTTTCGTTTGAGAGAACTTACGGAAATTGAAAAATTTTGTAACCGTTTAAGTCTATTCTTTGCTGTATTCAATTTTTATTAATTGGAAAATAAAGTAATGAGAGCGTAAGATAATTTGAAATTTGCTGATAGTGTACTTTCTTTTTTGTTTGTTTAACCAGCTAAGCTTGAAAAGTCAAGTTTTCTAAATGACTTCTACCTCTCACTAACGGCGCATGCGGGCATGACGGCATTTTTCACTCTCTCACTAGTAAAATTTTTAAGATCATGATTAGATTTTGATCAAATGTGAACTACCTCACTCAATAAAATGACTTTTTGCTCTTTAAAATTTAAGTTTAGTTTGAATTATTTTGAGGTCAAAGCAACTCATGCATAGAAAAAGTTCCAAGCAAGAGGTTTAAGCGGAATGACTTTTAACCATCTTTAATAGTCTTTCGTTGAATGTTTTACCTAGTTTTTTGAGCAGCGTCGAATTCTTTTCGGTTTAGATCTGTTTCTGTTTCTATCTCTATTATGGGGCACGCAGAGTTCTATTCTCTCGCAGCAATTCCGGCAACTTGCCAACTGTATTACCATTTAATTGTCGCTTTTATCTTGTATGAAACCCTGTTAAAAATTTTTTGTGGGGTATTCTTCATCCCCACCTACCTACCCCCCCTTACCCCATTATTCGCCTCCACTCGACCCCCCCCCCCCCCCCAACACTCACCCCTTCTACTCTTCCAAGTGGCGATCGGAATCCCACTGTCCTCCAGCACTGCCACACATACCTCCAATCCATTAACCGCATAGCTTGAGCCACACCCCCAACGCTCACCACTTCTACCCTCGCCCACATAGTGATCTGAACCCTCTTTCATCCAGTCCCCCCAAATCTACCCCCAATTCCTTAATCCCATAGCCTGAACTCCCCCCTCCCCCCCCCCCCCCCAACTCATGGCCCCCAACTGTGCTCACCTTCTAATGCTATCGTTCCTAAGCCCCAGTTGGTTACTACCAAAAGCCAATAGCTTGCTGGTCACTTGTGAGCAATTCCCCGATGTTAGTCGATTAGTCGGTTATGGTTGATGTTATTGATAGTATCTCAATCAATTCAATTGTTTCATCAGAATCTATTACGTGCAACCAAACTAACATAAAATTTTGGTACTTGGAAAATCGTAACCGATGAGCTCAATCCAGAGTGCTTTGTTTTCTTTGCACGAACTTTATTTTGAGGTGAACCAAAAATTAAGCAATCTAACTTGAGACAGCATATTAGCTGTGAACTTCTGTCAATGTCTAGAAGCAAAATAGTCTAGACAGGAAAGCAAACTATCAAGCTGAATAGGCTTGGTAATGAGTATAACAAGAAAAGCTGAGTAAGATAGTTTAGTTGAAAAGGTTCAATCCCGACAAATTAGAATCTGGGATAATTTACCGAAGTTTAACGGTTTGTCATGCACTGCATGAGAGTTGGCGGACCCCTTGCGCACACTGGTATCATTTGCATTGCTTTCACAGGGACTGGAATTAAAAAATGGCTATCATTAAGTTGTTTTTGTGCAAAGAATTCTATCATCAAAGTCGGTGCAAAGGGATCGAGCCAATTCTTTGTACCACTCGTACCATTTAAGTAAGAAAACACTAGCTTCCATTATGCATAACAGAAACCAAAAGAAAAATTTTTTCAAAGCAACTATTGTTCATATATTAATTGTAGCAGATTGAAGTCCTAACTGCATTTGAGAGGGACTTAAACGATTTTGCATTTTGTATTGAATATTAACTGGCTACAATATAAAAATTTTTACAGGTCGGGACGGACAATTTTTCCAACCTCTTCAGTTTTGGGATGCCAGAATACTGAAATGAGAACGAGATTGTGGTCATCCCAGGGGACCCCTTAGATAGGAGCATGCCTGAATTGGTACCAGCAGCATTATAGACAGGGGGTTTCTTAAACAATTTTCAGAAACAGTTCAAATTTCGGGTTAAAGTCAAAAATTGCTCATCTATGAGTTCTTTGAAAACCATTCGTGATTGACTGCAACTAAACCTCGATCCCACGCTTGATTAGACTGGAAGCCAACCTTACCCCCCAAACCACCCCTATATAAACCAAACCCCGGAAAAACATTTAACTCGGTGGTTAAACATTAATATGCCCAAAAAAATTATCTGCTCTGTGGTTAGTCATTACAATGCCCAAAAAATTTGGCTACCGTGACAATTTATCAAGTATTTATTGGCATTCCAACATGCCAAGATAACGCTTTATCATTGTTCTAGGAAATTAGCGAACTAAACAATGGGAGAAAAGAAAGCTGAAATCCTTGTTTGTGACAGAATAACGGTTTGTTTTGATTACGCAAAACACAATTTGTTTGCTAGGCTCAGTATAAAAGCAGCTTACACTGTAAATGCAACGCAGAAGACGATAAATTTGTAACCGCGATTGAAATATAGACGCGTTGTTTGGCATAATTTGTCGGTATTGAAGAGTTATAGGTTCTCGTAGAATTTATTATGAAATTTATTTACCCAAAGTTCAATTTGAGTTATTTTGGTTTGCCTGATTGATAGAGTAAAAATCTCGCAGTTATTTTTGCTGCTTGACTGTGGTTCATTCGATTTTAACTGAGGTATAATTTGAGCTGTGTTAGTTGAACCTGATGCTATGGGCATTTGATGTTCTTGAAAAAAGAACTGACTTGAAGATAGCTTTCTTAGTTAGTTGTTCTAGCTTGATGGGAATAGTGTTAGACCCATTTAACGTAATAGTTCGTTTTGTCATGTGATCATAGTGCATGTTAAATGATGCCTAATATTTAGTCTGTTGTTTAGTTACAATTTTTTGGATTTTAAGTAAAATGTTTTGACCATCAACAAATGTCAAAAGCCAAGAGCAAAGTACAAGAGTTATATTGTTAAGAACAAGACGACACACTTGGGTAAAATTTTTGGAATTAAGAGATCTGGGCGTTTTTTTGTTTTCCCATGATAGACTGCTTTATCAAAATTCAGAATCCTACAGTACTTTTTAAAAAGGCGATAATCATAATTCTGTTTGCGTGTTTCAATTTAAATACATTATCCGGTCGGAATCAGTTGCAGTTAGTTTTCAGCAACCTGCCGGCTACATCATTTATTGCGGTCACCAGACTGGAATTAGATAACAGATGTATTTTTGTTTGGATTGTCTCAAAGATAATTGTAGTGCAATAGTGTTGCTATAGAGGGGGTTTTGATTGCTCTCAAACGAAGTTTGTAGCAATTATATTAGTCCTGTCGGTCTTTTTCTATGCGATTTTTCGCATGACCAATTTTCGTCTGACGCATTTGACTTTTCGTCCTCAAAAACGGGATGAACAGGTAGCGCCCAGCGGGCATTAAATGTTCTTAGAGCCTTTCAGCTCACTAGTCTTCAAGTGTGTGATTCACAGATTCTGTTTTTGGGGACTTATACTTATGATACGAAGGGCGGTTCTTAGAGATTGACAACGCCCCGCTTCCCAAATCCCCCCCACTGTTGCCACCCCCTCAGCCCCCCCCGGTGCAAGCCCCTCCCCCGTGCTCACTTTCGCCCCTTCAATTAAGCTAAAGCTGGCCTCACTAAGCCGTGCCTAGCTACTGACAAAGCCAACCGCTCGCCGGTCGTTTGAGAGCAATTCGCCCGATGTTAGTCGGTTATGTTTGCTGTTGCCAGAGTTTCAAAGGATCTTTTTTAACAATTAGTTTTTCTACAGTTTTCTAAAGTTCTACTTCTCTGTGGAATTACTCTTTCTTGTTCTAAAATGTTTCTTCGTTTTCAGGCTAATATAGTGAAATACTAGTGTTTTGTTGGACTTTTTGTTCAATTTCCTGACGGGTCATTCTTTTTGACCGATATGTGGTTTTTTTTTCAAAGATGTAGCTTCACTGCTGCAACCCAAAAGTTTTAACCCACTTCAACAATTTTCTGCCACTTTTATCAGTTCAAGCCAGTTTCACCCCGAATCTCAGCCCACCCTAGATGATCGACTTTGTTCATGAACTGTAAGGTTAATATTTGTTATATTCTCGTTTCGAAAAATAAATTAATTTTAAATGCAAACGCAAACTCATACACAGCAAGATTCATGAAGGGGGTTGAACCCCGTGACGAATTTCTAACCCAAAAAAGATGTAAGATGGGGGGAGTAGGGGGAATTTTTAACAAATTCCCCTGCAAACTTGCATCTTTTTTTTTTTTTTTGGGGGGGGGGGGGTAATGGCGGTGTAATTTGGGAGGGGGGGGGGATAAAACGATGCAAGAGTAGAGTGGGTAATTGGAAGCCCCTGGAAACCTTAATCTTACATTGCTTTAGCCCCTCCCCATTACTCGAAGACTGACAATCTTGAATTCAAAAAATCTGTACCCTCAGCCGGTTTTCGTTAGCCTTCATATCGTCAATGCTTGCCGAATTATTGACAGTCCGTCTATATGAATCTACCCCTTTTTATCTTCTATCCTTTTTATCTTATACCGTTTACCGCCCTAAAATTAATTCCTTTTTCGTCCTTTTCCTTCCTTTTTCTTTTTTCTTCATTTTTGCATCGTGACCCAAGGAGGTATTTTTAAAATTTCTTAGTTTTGTTTACCAATCAATTATAGTTCTTTTGAGACACGAATTTCCTCACATTTTTGAAATGAGTTTATCGCCTTTTCTGGTCTTTCTTCGTTTACCGTTTCAGTAATGTCAGTTCTTTTTTTAATTTTTAATGCTTTTTAGGACAAAAAACTTTAAAAGTAATATTTTTTGTTCATTTTGTGATGATCTATAATGCTCAACAAATTTGGACCTGCTTTCTAAGTAAATTGAAAGTGAAAGAGCGAATTCATGGGTTACGAGATTAATGAACCAACAAGCGATTTTTAGAATTTAATATATTACTTCAGAAATAATTATGAGAAAAAATTTTATTTCTGTTAAATCTTTCTTTCCAGTATAGAACTTGTTATTCTCCATATTAGAAAGATTTCGGCATATTTTCAAAATCTAATGAGTTGTGGATTAGATTAAAAAATTTATTCCACATAGAAAAAAAATTGATGATTGTATATCGTCTGAATGCTTCAATCACAATGTTGGTTAACAAAGAAGACCCAATTGTTTGGTAATTGCGCACTGTTGTAACCAGACAAAAAAATTTGAAATACTGGTGCAAGGTGTTCTATCGTAAAGAATACGTCAAATTATTTATACGACTTGAATATATTTTGCTTAAAAACCAAAACGCTGAAATCAACAGCAAAAAATTACCTAGTCCTTAGCTTAAACTTAGAAATAAGCAGTATTTTCGAAAAGCATTCTCTTCATCCGTTTATTAACTCCATTTTTGGGTATTGGACCCTTTCAGTACACTTTTGGGGATTGTATCTAATTAGGAGCTGGCTTCGGTTGCGCACACCAACATAGAACAATTGGAACTGGGAATAAACAATTAAGTAAAGCTCAAATTTTCGAAATAACTCATCTCATATTGGTTGACTTGTATCTTCGAACCATGAACTTGGAAGTGGCCATGATTCAATTGAAAGATATCTTTATCCAAAACAAAAATCTGAAGTTGATTCTCAGTCTCCATCCCAAAAACGCAGCATTCAGTGACTCTTTTGAGTCAACTATGTTTAAAACGGACGCTTGTGAGGAAGATAAAACAATGCAAGAGTAGGGTGGGTAATTGGAAGCCGCTGGCCAACCAAATCTAAACCTTTTAGCTCCCCGTTACTCAAAGACTAACAACCTTGAACTCGCAACATCTGTACCCCTAGCTGGTTCCCCTTGGCATCCAAACCATCAATGCTTGTCCAATTATTGACGGTCTGTCTAGCTGAATCTACCTCCATTACCTCTTTAACTTACACCATTTTACCAATCTAAACTTTTTTTGACACCGGGACAACCAAAACCAAATGGAATTATGATTCCTTTTATTCGTACCAGAAATGGAAAAATTCGTTTTTCTTCATTTTTGCATCGTAACCCAAAGAGATAATCTTGAAATTTTCTCGTTTTGTTTAACAATCATTTATAGATTTTTAAAACAAGGTTTTTTCAGAATCTTGAAAATGTTTTTCGTCTTTTCTGGTTTTAATTCGTTTTGCGTTTCAGTAATGTCTGTTCTTTTTTAAATTTTTATTTCGTATTAGGACAAAAAACTCTCTTTGAATTTCAGGAGTATTCTTTTTACGCTTCATTCAGGTTTTACTGTTTTTTAAAGATCATTATTTTTTGTTCGTTTTCTGACCATCTATAATTGATTCAACGTGTTTGGGCCTCTGTTTTTAAGTACGTTGAAAGTAAAAGAGCGAAGTCATGGGGTGCGGGATTAACGAATCAACACGCCATCATTAATTTTTAGAAGATTACTTCAGAGTTTTTTTTATCAGAATAAAATTTATTTGTGTTGAATTTTGTCAGTAAAAAAATGGTTCTCCTCTTTATTAGGTTGATTTCTGCTAATTTTCAAAATCTAATGAAATTGCGGACTACAAGAGAAAATTTCCTGAACATTGAAAAAATTTGATGATTATATAACCAAAATGTTTGTTAATTGCACAATGTGGTAACCAGACTGGGAAGATAAACTGCAGGTGCAATGTCTTCTATCAGGAAAAAACCTCACATTGACTATATCTATTGAACATTTTTTCCTTAAATCAAAAGCGCTGAAATCAACAACAAAACTTTACTTAGTCTTTATTTTAAACTTAAAATTAAGAAGTAGTTTTCAAAAGCACTCTATTCATCCAATTTTAACTCCAATTCTGGGAATAGGACCCTTCCAAGATTTTTCTGGTGACAGAATCTAATCAGGAGCTGGCTTCATTAGCGCACCTCAAAATAAAAAAAATTACAAAGGTGTTACGTAAAGCTCAATTTTTAGGATTATCTTTTCTCATATTGGATGGCCTGCATCTTTGAGCATATACTTGAAAGTGGCCATGATTCAATTGAAAGACATCATCATCGGATACCAAAATGTGAAGTTGATTCTCAACCTCGATCCCAAAGTTTCAACACTCAGTAATTTTTTCTACTCAACTGTCTTCAAAAAGTTCGCTAGTGAGGGAGGGGGATGAAACGAAGCAAGAGTAGGGTGGGTAATTGTAGACCACAGGAAACTCTAATCTTAATTTGTTTTATTCCCCATTACTCGAGCTCTGACAATCTTGGACTTGCAACTTCTGTACCTTCAGCCGGTTCTCCGTAGCATCCAAACATCTATGTTTGCCCAATTATTGACTGTCCGTCTATATGAGTCTACCTCCATTACCTCTTTAACTTACACCATTTTACCAATCTAAACTTTTTCTGACACCGGGACAACCAAAACTAAACGGAATTATGATTCCTTTTATTCGTACCAGAAATGGAAAAATTCGTTTTTCTTCATTTTTGCATCGTAACCCAAAGAGATAATCTTGAAATTTTCTCGTTTTGTTTAACAATCATTTATAGATTTTTAAAACAAGGTTTTTTCAGAATCTTGAAAATGTTTTTCGTCTTTTCTGGTTTTAATTCGTTTTGCGTTTCAGTAATGTCTGTTCTTTTTTAAATTTTTATTTCGTATTAGGACAAAAAACTCTCTTTGAATTTCAGAAGTATTCTTTTTACGCTTCATTCAGGTTTTTTGTTTTTTAAAGATCATAATTTTTTGTTCATTTTCTGACCATCTATAATTGATTCAACGTGTTTGGGCCTCTGTTTTTAAGTACGTTGAAAGTAAAAGAGCGAAGTCATGGGGTGCGGGATTAACACGCCATCATTAATTTTTAGAAGATTACTTCAGAGTTTTTTATCAGAATAAAATTTATTCGTGTTAAAAATTTTCAGTACAGAAATTGTTCTCCTCCTTATTAGGTTGATTTCTGCTAATTTTCAAAATCTAATGAAATTGCGGACTACAAGAGAAAATTTCCTGAACATTGAAAAAATTTGATGATTATATAACAAAATTGTTTGTTAATTGCACAATGTGGTAACCAGACTCTGAAGATAAACTAAAGGTAAAATGTCTTCTATCAGGAAAAAACCTCACATTGACTATATCTTTTGAACATTTTTTCCTTAATTCAAAAGCGCTGAAATCAACAACAAATCTTTACTTAGTCTTTATTTTAAACTTAAAATTGAGAAGTAGTTTTCAAAAGCACTCTCTTCATCCAATTTTAACTCCAATTCTGGGAATAGGACCCTTCCAAGAATTTTTTGGTGATTGAATCTAATCAGGAGGTGGCTTCATTAGCGCACCTCAAAATAAAAAAAATTAAAAAGGTGTTACGTAAAGCTCAATTTTTAGGATTATCTTTTCTCATATTGGATGACCTGCATCTTTGAGCATATACTTGAAAGTGGCCATGATTCGATTGAAAGACATCATCATCGGATACCAAAATGTGAAGTTGATTCTCAACCTCGATCCCAAAGTTTCAACACTCAGTAATTTTTTCTACTCAACTGTCTTCAAAAAGTTCGCTAGTGAGGGAGGGGGATGAAACGAAGCAAGAGTAGGGTGGGTAATTGTAGACCACAGGAAACTCTAATCTTAATTTGTTTTATTCCCCATTACTTGAGTTCTGACAATCTTGGACTTGCAACTTCTGTACCTTCAGCCGGTTCTCCGTAGCATCCAAACATCAATGTTTGCCCAATTATTGACTGTCCGTCTATATGAGTCTACCTCCATTACCCCCTTTTACCTTACACCGTTTTACTGCCTTAAGATTATTGTCGACAGGGGAGACAAGCAGAAAAAATTGGTATTATGAGTCCTCTTATTCGTTCAACAAATTTAAAAATTACTTTTTCTTCATATGTGCATCGTGACCCAAGGAGTTAGTTTTAAAATTTCCTGGTTTTGTTTACCAATCAATTTTAGCTCTTTTGAAGCAAGAGTTTAATCAGAATCGTGAAATCGATTTTTAAATTTTTTTTAAGTCTTTATTCGTTATCCGTTCCAGTAATGTCAATTCTTTTTTTGTTTTTTATTGCATTTTAGGACAAAAAACTCTCTTTACGTTTCAGAAGTTTTCTCTTTACGCTTCTTTCAAGTGTTTTTGTTTTAGAAATCAGAATTTTTTCTTCTTCTGACGATCTATAATTGATTCAACACTTTTGGGCCTTGTTTTTAAGTACGTTGAAAGTAAAGGAGCGAAGTCATGGGGTACGGGATTAACGAATCAACACGTGATCTTTAGTTTTTAGAACATTACTCCAGAAATTTTTATCAGAATAAAATTTATTTGTGTTAAAAGTTTTCACTACGAAAGTTGTTCTTCTCTTTTTTAGGACGATTTGATGCTTGATTTTATATCGTCTGAATGCTTCAATCGCAACGTTGGTTTACAACGCAGACCCACTTGTGTGGTAATTGCGCAATGTGTTAACCAGACTGAAAAATTCAAACTGCTGGTGCAATGTGTTCTATCAAAAAAAATGTCATTTTAATTACCTCTTAACTATTTTTTTCTCTATAAAATACGCCTAAATCAACAACAAAACATTACCTAGTTTTCGCATAAACTTAAAAATAAGCAGTAATTTTTAAAAACTAGTCTCTTCATCCCTTTATTAACACCACCCAGGTCTAGATACAGACTCCTGAAAAGACAATGCTCGACCCAAATGTAATATGAAAAGACCTTACTTGACTTATTTGAGCTATGAAAAGGTGTTAGCGAGACTTTAAGACATTTTGGACTTTAGCTCGACTCAGATGTTTCGCAAAAAACTTTAGCTGGATCCAAAATTTTACAAAAGACTTTAGCTCGACACAATATTTGGGCGGGACTTAAGATCGACATAATGTTTGCAAACAAAGTCGAGGTAAAGTCTTTTCATGGGTCCATCATCGGTCTTTTCATAAGTCTACTATTTTGCCATTAAATTTGATCGTGCAATTTTGCATATAACGTAGTCAGCGTGTTTGCTCCTTCATTTTTTACGATTCAGAATACTCTATGATCCCTCAAAAACCTGCCTTATTTTTAAAGAAAAGTTGTTCATAATTTTGGAGGGGAAAACAATCTAAAACAGCCGAAATTTTGTCATGGCTAATGGGACTAGGACCAATACAATTAAGCTAGCTGGTTTCATTGAATCAATTAATGTGGTGATATACTCGAGCTGCCATAACTCCTTATCTTAAGATTTGACGACGATCTTAAGGTTTTTGGCAATTTTAAACAGTCGGATTGCTCTGGGGCAAAGCTCTTTAGTCTTGCTACGGCTCTGCTTCTGTATTTACAGAAGCAGAAAAAAAATGAAAAATTTCAGATTTTGAAAAAAGAGACTTATGAAAAGACTAATGGTGGACCCATGTAAAGACCTTTACTCGACTTTGTTGGTTATGAAATGACTAATGGTGGACCCATGAAAAGAGCTTAGCTGGACTTTCTTCGTTATGATAAGACTTAAGCTCGACCCATTAAAAGATATTAGCTCGACTTTAACTAGGAAGCTCGACCGTGTAAATATAGTCAATATTGCCCCCCCTCCTACTAGACTTTTAAAGTCTTTTCATACGTCGAGCTCTAGGCCTGGGCAGTTTTGGGTATTGGACCTAATCATGAGCTGGCTTCAGTTGCGCACCTCAATATAGCACAATTAGAACTGGGATGAAAGAATTATGTAAAGCTCAATTTTTAGGATTAACTCATCTCATATTGGATGACCTTCATCTTCGAAGCATGTACTTGGAAGTGGCTATGATTCAATTGAAAGACATCATCATCAGATACCAAAATCTGAAGTTGATTCTCAACCTCCACCCCACAAATGCAACATTCAGTGACTTTTTTGAGCCAACTGTCTTCAGAACGGACGCTAGTGAGTTCTTGTTTGACCCCAAGTTTGTGAAGCACTTCTCATTTGAGGCTTGTGAGAAAATGCCAAATGTGCCCCAGATTTATTACCTGGAGGACGTGATAGAGAGTGGTTATTTCCACTCCAAGATGCAGAGTGCTTTGTTTACTGACAGCCCCTTCACGGAAAAGAGGGTAGGCCATGGATCTGACAACAACCATGCACATCTCGACGATATCATGAGGAGGGCTTGTCATGCAACTTTTCAAGGTATCTCTAAAACCCTGGACCCTAAGTTCTGTTTTTAATTGCTCTCGTAGAGAAGCAATTATTAATAGCCGCCCTCATCTTCTCAGCCGGCTATTATAGCGCTCCTATTTTTTACAATTCAAACAATTTCAATTGTATTGGGGCGCTGTCTTTTTTATTAAGACTCGAAGACGAGTATTGGAGAAGTCCTTTTTATTACGACTCGAAGAGGAGTATTGGAGAAGTCCTTTTTTTAAATCACATTAGTTGGAGTGAATTTTGAAGCAGGAATTGAAACGCGTGAAAAAATTTAGAGTGGTTTGGGTGCGAAGAGGGGAGCGAAAAGAGCCGCTGTTTTCGAGAGAGCGAGATAGAGGTGTGAAAAAAATTTCTGAAAGCGAGCGAAATTTTGTGATCACGTGCGGCTTTTTAAAACCGTTTTTTGTTAATTTTTTGGTTTAGAAGTCTTATTATGATATTGTGCGATTTTTAAGGTTGCTTTAATAGTGGTTTGTAGGTTCTTGGTCATTAATAAGAATTTTATACCATTTTGCTGGTTTTTCAGCTATATTGCTGAACTTCAGGCGAATTTTACCAGTTTTTTGCGTTTCGTCTTGTTATTTTGCTATTTTTGGGCTTTGAATAGACGCATGTTAGTTACTGAGTCTTTAAATACGAAGTGATTACATTTTCTTAGGTTTTAAACGATTTTTTGTTAAGAAAAATGACAATAAATGGAAACATTTTTATTTATTCTTCTTATTTTTTTTTGCTGTTTTTCGCTTTTTTCTAAACTTAGAGAAGTTTCTTAGCCCGTTTTTCTGTTGTTTTTGAAAATTTTTAGTTTTCTTTTTGCTCCATTTAACGTTTTTTGGCTGTATGCGCTCTTGTGAAACCAAAAATCTTTTTTTTTTCTAAGATTTTTTTCATTTAGTGTTTTATCGCCTCGCGCTTATAGCCAGCCCCCTCTCCACTTGCAAATTGCATTCAAGTTGTTTTTATATGCTCTTTGTGTTCAAGTTTTTATAGCATCTGGGGATGCTTATAGTCCAACTTAGTTGATTTTGATGCGTGTTGATGATTTTGATTTCTGTTTTAAGTCATTTTATTATAGATAATTGAGTAATTTTTATGAAGATTTCCGCAAATTTTTGTGATTTTTTTGGAATTTTTGCTGAAATCTTCTGATTCTGCTTTTTGATACTTTTCAGTATTCCAGTTTTTGATAGGAAATTTTCTAGAGATTTTAATGAAATATATTTAGAGCACTTTCCGATGACAGATATTGCTAATTTTTTGGAGTGATTTTTGAAGCGGGAAATGAAACGCGTAAAAAAATATGGAGTGATTTTGGCGCTGAAAAAATCTGAAGAGTCGAGCGAAAAGGGAGTGGTTTTCGTTCAATCAGCTGTTTTTGAGAAAGCGAGAACCTGATGTCTGAAAAATTTTCTCTAAACGAGCGAATTTTTTTTTCACGTGCGGCTTTTAAATGCAGTTTTTTCCAACTTTTGATGGTTACGAAGTTGGATCATGATATCGTATTAGTTTTAGGCTTGCTAGATAGGAATTGAAATGTTCAACTAGGTAATTTGAGTTTACTGGTAATTTGGAGAATTTTGATCAGTTTTGCTGATTATTAGACAAAATTTAATGTTTTTTTTGCCTGTTTATTTGTTCTAATGCTTTAAGTGGGAATCGAAGAGAAACTTGTTACTCAAGATATTTTCGGTTGCCAATTGCCTAAAGTTCTCTTGGTATCAATTGTTTTTTTTGGGAAATTTGGTAGAAAATTTAAGAAATTTAAAACCATTTTTCTTGTTTTTCGCAGTTTTTCTCTTTTGAAAATCTGAGAAGTTTCCCAGCATATTGTGACTTGCCCAATGTTTTGAGAGTTTTTCACTGCTCTAAGTGCAAAAGAAAATTTACTCGGTTTTGTGCTTCCTTGTACTAATAAAAAACTCATTAAGCTTTTCTAGTTTTTTTGTTCAATTTGTGTTCGAATGCCGTTTCTATTCTTCCTTATTTTTTATGGCATTTGTGGAGGTTCAGGGTTCTCAATAGTTGTTATATTTAATAAGTCAAAAGTATGGGCAATTTTATCCTTCGAGTCGTTTCCGGAATTCTTCGGGCTATGTTTTTCTTTAATCAGTTTTATTGGCGTGAACTTTGAAGCGGGAAATGAGAGTGGTTTTTGTTCATATCGCTGTTTCCTAGAGAGCGAGAAATTGAGGTGTGAAAAAAGTTCTGTAAGCGAGCGAAATTTTTTGATCACGTGCATTTTAAAGCATTTTTTTAATTTATTTTGGTTAAGAGGTTTGTTTATGATTATATTTTAACTTTAGGCCGGTTTTTGTAGTTGTTTGAAAATTTCTGGCAAATTTTATTTATTTTGTGATATTTCGGAGGTTTTGATCTATTTTGCTGATTTTCGGGCTAGTATTTGCGTTTTTTTGACGATTATTTTGATTTACTGACTCAAATGGGTATTGAAGAAACCCCTTTTACTTGAGCAAATTTAAGATAACAGTTAGTTAGAGTTTTCTGGGTACGAATCATTTTTTCTGTTGGGACTTTTTCTAAAATTTTTGAAGTTTTTCGTTTTTTTTTCTGTTTTTAGACCAAGTTTCTGAGCCTATGATGACTTGCCTATTGTTTTGTGATCATCTGGATACCGTATTGGCTGAAGAAAATGTTTCTTTGGATTTTTATGTTTTTGAAATGTTAAAAAATTTAATAACGTTTTGCAGTTTTTTAGTGAAAGTTGTTTTATAGGGTTTTTTTCCATAATTTAGCCTCAAGTTTTTTTTTGAAAAGTTCATGTAAGTGGTTTTAGAAAGAACTCTTGGTTTTGATGTAGTTATTTTGGCAGAGATCGGGATCTCAATTAATAACAAAATTTGATCAGATTTTTCTAATCATATTTTTAACAGATTTGATTTTATTGTTTTTACTTTTTTTTCATGGTCTTGTTTCAAGATAATCATAAATTAGTGAAGGCACGTTTTGTTTGATGAGTAGTTGGATGGCGTTTAAATGGATTTTCACTTCAAGTCGTTTCCGGAATTCTTCATGCTATGTTTTTTTCAGATCTGTTCACACATTTTCATGAGTTTTGAAGTCAAATTGGAGTAGTGATTTTGGTCACGCCGAAACAGGAAGTGGAGCAAAAAAGCGAGTGGTTTTGCGGCGTGAATTTTTTTTCTAAATTTAAAGTAGAGTGAGAAAACGGTGTTTTAACAAAAATTCACCTTCTCGCTAGTGGTTATTTGTTCACATGCGGCAATTTCACTTTGATTTTTATTGTTTTTTTTAATTTTTTGAATAGGATTTTTTCTAAATGGTTTTCCCAATCCGTTCATAGTCCGCTCTAGGTCTAGTTTTCTGTTTAGTCAATGAAAAGTCTTTGAATTGTGTGTCAGGACTTGTCCTGCCATGTTTTTTACTGCGTCCAACATTTTTTCGCTTTACCCATTTTGCCGCTTTTTCGACATTATGCGTGAAATCTTTTTGACTTCTCTAGGCTAGTTTAACTCTTCTGTCATTCTGCTCAAAGTCTTTTTAAGCAGCAGCTGCTCAGCAAAGCAATTCAAAATGAAGAGAGTCAGTATAAAAAAATCCAAGTCAGAAATAGAAACGGGATAAACCAATGAAGCCCATTTTTAGAAGCCCGTTACTTGAACTTTGTTCTCATAAGTTTTGGTTACTATCTATAATGCTTATTGGTATTGATACTGGACCCTGTGGCCTCTCACTGAGAGACAGAAGTATGTTCAATTACGAAATGACATCAAAATAAATCGCACTTAAAAATGTTTTTATACAAAAATCATTTTTTGTTGATATTTTTTTTTCATTCAATCCCAATAGAATTATGGGAATCAACGGCGGCTATTTTCCGGCAATCTGCCGGGTATGTTTATCTTTTTGATCTGAATGTTTATACTGTGGATGAGAAATATCCCGAGAAACGCATGAAGTTTCGGGAGTGAGCACAATAAACTGAATTGCCGAGCGAGGGAGCTCATCATTCGCTGCCTGACACATAGTTAGCAACAGTGATTATATTTCTTAGCAGAGTCCGACGTAAACTTTTGTCCGACGTTTGACGCTAAAAGTAAAATCTGCTGTTTCCTGGAGCCTATGCAAGCTGATGTACAATTGAATAATACGCATAATTCAATTCGATCTCTGGTTTTTGTGGCCTCTTCTATACTTAATGTAGTTCTGTAAGAGTTTGTATTATTTTTTGTCAGGCCCAACACTTCTATGACATTTGAAGGTGCTTCAGGGTCTTTAATTTAATTAATAGCCGCAAAGCGATAGTAAGGGCATTATTGCTCTTATCTTGGTGTGAATAAAACCATCCATTTTTCAGAAAGTTCAAACTGTTGACCAATTAGACAGCGCTACCAATGAAGACTAATTTGCTGAGGAACTCAGTAAAGTAATATCAAAATTTCCGCAAATTTCAGTAAATTTGGACTCGTTCGCTTTTTCGCGTAGTTCTAAAATTTGGCATTTTGATGATCTATCTATGGCAGCCAGAAAACTATTTCGCCTTACCGTTATATATAAGAAAACCAAAACCAATCTAAATTTGCTGCTTTGGTGCAGTGCTTTTTTATGCGTAGGTTTGAATTTATTACTAATAGTTCTGTTAGATTGTATTCCCTAAAACTTTTCCTCAGCTTCTTGGATGGCTACTATGGAGGTCCTTGATCAGCACGGGATCAGTTTGATTTCATGCGGGATAGCGACCTTGGCGTTCATGCCAATTTATTGCGGATCTCAAATGGCGGTCCCACCAAAATGGTCTCTGCTATTGGTTCTTTAGCAGGGATTCGTTCTTCAGTATTAAAAACTCCTAACAGCTCCAAGCTCATCTGCGTCTTTACTCGTAGGAGAAGAAATCAATAACTTGTTGATGGCATTTCCCACTACATTATTGAGGTAGGGAACTTGATGGCTCTGTCGACGGGTACTATTAGTCGGTGAAGCAATTCGTTGTGTTAAGGCGGTATTACGGCTAAAAGCGCCCTAGTCGAGAAGTATTCGGTTTTTAAATATCGATTTTTAAGAAATCGTCCGTATAGTCGGTTTTCCTCCTAGCCAAAAACGAAAAAACGTTCCTACAAATTTTTTGTTGAAATCATCGGTTTTGTTCGATATTTAACGTACGAGAGATTCAATATAGTTGAGAGAAATATCATATACTTTTACTTTCAGTGTTTCAAAAGCAGATTATTCCAGCACACGAGATAAACATAAAGCCCATTTTTTTGTGATTCTAGCACAACGGGATAAACCCATAAAGACCACTTTTAGATGCCCGGTACTTGAACTTTGTTCTCATATGTTTTAGTTAATAGCTATAATGCTTATTGGTATTGATACTAGACCCTGTATCCTCTCACTGACAGACAGGAGTATGTTCAATTACGAAATGACATCAAAATAAATCGCACTTAAAAATCTTTTTATACAAACATCAATTTTTGTTGATATTTTCTTTTCTTTCAATCCCAATAGAGTTATGAGAATCAACGGCGGCTATTTTCCGGCAATCTGCCGGGTATGTTTGTAAATTTTTGTCTCTCTTTATGCGAAATTTTGGTTTGACCGTTTTGACTATTCGAGTGACTTTTACGCTTTTGACTTTTTGCGTTCTGCGTGATGGAAATTCCCTCTCAATCACAATTTCAAGCAGCTAAACTCAATTGGCGGCCATTTAATATTCAAAGTCAAATGAAAATTGCGCCGAAACTGGTGACATTTTTCACTTTAAATCTTAATAGTGGTATATCAAAACTCTAATGTGGTTATTTGAAGCGCCCACTATTGAACTACTTAGTCCCATTTCGGCTCCCCCCGACTAAAGCAGGCTGCAATTGATCAGAGCTCCCAATAGTCGTTCGAGAGCAATTCTTTGGACGATTAGTCGGTTATGTTTGTGACTATTTTACGTTTTTAAAGGCGACTTGAAATTAATACAATAGTTCAGAAGCCAGCGCAAATCTTAAATAAATTTTGAACTTGTTTCAGACTAACGCTGCATTCCACTCCATTTAATGACTCGATGCACTTTAGTCCAGTACATGCCACCATAACATAAAAGCCTTTTATCTATTGCAAAATATGAAAATTAGTGTAGATATTAGAAGACTATAATCAAAATAAGGCCAATATATATAGCACAAAATTGTATTTAAACTTGTTTAATAGGCGCCTCCGCTTCTCAGTCGGCTATTGTAGCGATTCTAATTTTTTTACACTTCAAAGAATCTGATTTGTTTTGGGGTACTGTCTATTTTTTAAGATCTGCTCACACATTCTCATGATTTTGACGTCACATTAGATTAGTGATTTTGGTCACGCCTGAACAGGAAGGTAAGCGACGAAGCGAGTTGTTTTGCGGCGTGAATTTTTTTTTGCTCTAATTTAAAGTAGAGTGAGAAAACAGTGTTTGAACAAAGTGGTTTTTTGATCACATGCGGCAATTTCACTTTGATTTTCACTGTTTTTTCGAAACTCTAGAGCGGATTTTTTTCTAATTTCTAAATGTTTCCCATATCCATTCATTGTTCATTCTAGGCCTAGTTTGTTTGTTTGAATTAAATTTTCATTTCTCCCTAATGGTTTTTTTTTCACGTGCGGCATTTTGACATTGATTTTCTGTTTTTTTTTCCTTTTTTTATCTGATTTTTTTAGAAATGGTTTTTACCAATTCAGTCATAGTTCGTTCTAGGTCTAGTTGTTTGCTTAGTCCATCAAAATCCTTTGAATTGTACGTCAGGACTTGTCCTGCTATGTTTTATTACTTCGTAGAATTAAAATTTTTCGCTTTACCTTAGTTCACAGCTTGTTCAAGAATTTGTGTGAATTCTTTTTGACTTCTCTAGGCTTCTCTTCTCCCGTTCTGCTTACAATGCTTTTAGAAAACAGTCGCTCAGCGAAGCAATTCAAATTGAACAGAGTCAGTTTCAAAATACGAAATCAGAGATAGAAACGAGATAAACCCATGAAGCCAGATTTTAGATGCCCGGTACTCGAACTTTGTTCTTAGTTAACATCTCCATTGCTTATTGGTATTGAAAATAGCCACTGTGTGGTCTCACTACAAAAAGAGAGTATATTCAGCTCCAAAAAGACATCAAATTATGTCGTACTTCAAAATTGTTTGTACAAAAATCACTTTTTCACTAGCTTTTTCTCTTCTTTCAATCCCAATCTTGTTTATGGAAATCAACGGCGGCTATTTTTTGGCAATATTCCGGGTATCTTTTAGTTCATTTTTACAACATCATATGTTTAACCGAAAATTTGTTTTTTTAGCTTTAAGTTCTCGGGTGAAGTTTTAAGGAACTGTTGTCAAAATGCGTGTCCTATTTATGCAAATCTTTTTCGAGATCCAAATGGATGTTTTCCGCTAGCGACCCCAATAAAATCGGCACCCTCATTTGTATATGTTTAAAAACCACCTCACCTTTTGAGCCGGCTATTATAACGCTCCTAATTTTTTTTTACTTCATCGAATAAAAATTTTTCGCTTTACCTTAGTTCACAGCTTGTTCAACATTTTGCGTGAAATTTTTTGACTTCTCTAGGCTAGTTTCATTCTTCTTTCTTTCTGCTTAAAGTGTTTTTAGGCAGCAGTTGCTCAGCAAAGCAATTCAAATTGAACAGTGTCAGTATCAAAACACGAAATCAGAAAAAGGAACTGGATAAACCCATAAAGCCCGATTTTAGATGCCCGGGACTCAAAATTTGTTCCTAGTTAACATCTCTAATGCGTATGTTTTGATAATAGCCCCTGTGTCGTCTCATTACTAAACAGGAGTATATTCAGCTCCAAAATGACATTAAAATAGGTCGTACTTTAAAATTGTTTGAACAAAAGTCTTTTTTTCTCTAGCTTTTTCTCTTTTTTCAATCCCAATCTCGCTTCTGGGAATCAACGGCGGATGTTTTCCAACAATCTGCCGGGTATGTTTAAACTTTGTGTATGCATTTGAGTTATTACGTATGTATACGTGTGAATAGGCATTTAGAAAAAACTGCTAGTGCGGAGGTTTGAAAAAATTATGCGGAGATCAATAAGTGACTGCATATAATGTAAACATTAACCAAAAACTTGGTCTGACTGCATTTTTAGTAAATACAAGCTTTGTAAAAGGGTCTATTAGTAAAATTTTCTTGAAAACTGTTTTATACATAGTTGTTGATATATTATACCAGGAACGTGATTGTATAAATGATTTTTTCAGGAGGGAGCAAAACTTTATTTTTTGAGGGGCGCCTAAATGTCGGCTGTATAGGACTGGGGGGGGGGGGGGGCTAGCAAAAAAGATCGATCAAAGTTTTATCAAGATTTATCTTTAGAGATCACTTTTTTCGCATTTGAAATACTTGTGATGTCGTAAAAGTCAAGAATGGCGTAAAATTGACATCTTTAATTTCTCTAAAAAGAAATTTGTAGCATATATTTTAGTCCTATTGTCTTTTCGCTCGACCGATTATTCGTCTAACTTCTTTGATTGTTCTTCCTCAAAAACGGGATAAACATGTAACGTCCAGAAGGAATTGAATTATCTAAAAGCCGCTGCACGGCTTACTAGTCGCGCAGTATGCCATTCACCAAAACGGTTCATAAACCGAATCTTAGACAAAAAGTCCTGGTTCATGGCTGAATGACAGTTCTTAAAGTTTAACGGTTCCGCATTTCACCCCCATTCAACCTGACCCAATTCATCCCCACTTCCCACTCTCCCAACCTCTTGTACCTTATTCCTCCTGTAACCCAATACGTTCGAACCCCGCTTGCTTTTTAAACTTCTTAATAGCCGCAAAGCAATAGCTGAGGCCATTATTTGCCTTCTCATTTTTTAATGGCTGCAAAGTTGTACGCAGAGCGAAGCTATATTGCGATGCTCTTGGTTTTTTTGTTTCGTCGTCTGACGCTCTTTTTCGATTTGCATTTGTTCACACAGCAAAGCCGAAAAAGTCAAATTTTCTGAATGATTCCTTCCTCTCACTAACGACTTTTGCGCGCGTGACGTCAGTTCCCACTATCTCTTGTTTATGCTAAAAGGAAATCATATGTGCAGAAAAAGTCCCTAACAAGAGGCTTCAGTGGAATGATTTTTAACAAGCTTTAATAATTTGTCGCTGAATGTTTTTACCCGGTTTTTTGAGCGGCGCCGATTTTTCAAGTTTGATCTGTATCTGTTTCTATCTCTATTATACGACACGCAGGTTGATTCTTTCGCAGCTATTCGGGCAATTGGACGTCAATGTTTTTTTATTTCGTCAGGTTTTTTACGATCATATGATGTTGCAGTCACTTCTATCTGCTCTTTTTTCTTTTGTTCGTGCATCTTCAATTGATTTGCGTGGTTGACGTCTTTTTTCACACTTAGTGGAGAGTATTTTCAATTGTATGATTAGGTTTTGGTCACATGTAACTTACCTCACCACAAAAATGAGTTCCTCATTCTGAGTTTGACTTTTCTTTACATTAATTCAAAAAGATAAGGTCCAGTGAGTGCATGTCACTATAATTGCAGGTGTTTTGAGAGCAGATAATAGAAGCAGCAATAATTGAAACAAATTCTTCTTTAAAACATAACATCTCAGCATTATAAACAGAAGTTTTTTTCGGTCTTTTTCTTTTATTACTATATTTTTTTAAATGCTAGTCTAAGAAACTATTATGGCTATTTACTGGCAACCTACCAGCTTTGTTTGCTCAAATTAATTTAGTAATTACTTGAGGCCCAAATTAAAGACTTTGAGAGCCTGTTTAATAATGGTATTGTTTTTTCGAGCCTGGATATTGGTAATTAAAAAACTTCTAATTTTCTTCTCGATCCATATTTAAAATAAAAGGGACGTTTTGGTTGTTAATCAATAATTATCTTTTTGTTCATTTCGGTCTAACCATTTTGTTGAAGTTAGTGACAAGACAGACAATTGTGATAAAAACTTGCCACTGTTTCCCACACTTGTTAAAAGAAAAGGCTTCGTGGATAATTGTGACGTATACTTTCAAACTTGAAACAAATTGAACAAAATCCGCTTACAGTCACAAACATCAACATAAACACTTATAACACTAATCTTGAAATATGGCCGTGAAAAAGACCCGGCTCGAGAAAAAATCGGTGAAATATGTAAGATAAACCCGAAGAATTGTGTTTTCATCTTAAATTTCGCACATAATTTTGCGGTGAAATGCGGTGAAATTATGTAAGTTCATCGCTGGAGTAAGCGGTGAACTTACAAAAATTCACCACATTTCACCTCGTACTACAAGATACCGTCCTTGCACGGATGCGAACTTCTTACCTCCTGCATATCAGCCACTTCTTCTTCTTCCACTGCTCCACCTCTCACTATAATCTAGCACATTTGTTTTGAAATTAAATCAAATTCACTCTCCTTTATGTAAAACATACGCGTTGAACTCTTGTAAGATAAGCGATGAAATTACAAATTTTAGTGGTGAAATGTGGTGAATGCGATGAAATTATGTAAGTTCACCGCTTACTCTTGTGCTGAAATTACATAAATATTTCACCGCTTAAAAACAGTTTCAAAAAGATGTATAATTACTCGTGGTTAAATTTTCCGTGCGACTTTTAATAAATGTATCTTAACTGTTCCCACACAATTTTAACACTATTTTCTAAGCGGTGAACTTATGTAATTTCACCACTAAGTTTAGTGGTGAATTTATGTAATTTCATCGCATTCAGTGCTTATCTTATATAATTTGGACATTTTTTTTTCAAAGTGGTGAGCTTTTGTAATTTCACCGCTAAATTCAGCGGTGAAATTATGCATTGTCACCACTACCAGGCGATAAAGGTATTTTCACAGCATTCGCCGCCTGATTTATTTATTTTCACCGCATTCACCGCTTATCTTACATAATTTTGTGTTGAATGGCGGTGACACCTCGACCCGGGGAGTAACAAACTCAAAAACAATTTATTCTAATAAATTGCACTTTTACTACCTAACAATGATTTTTGCTTGACCGAAATAGCTCTTAATGAAAACTGAAACCTGTTGCTGAAAAGGGCGCTAAAATGGGTTTCATTCTTTTTCTAATATTGAACTAACTTCTATATGTTACTTTATATGTTGCGTTATATGTTTCTAGTTGTCATGTTTCGTGCAATACTCGGCAGTTGGTACAAAAAGGCGACGCTTTATTATTTTGTCTCTGGATTTTATTAACTTTACTGGTTAACAACATTGTTTTGACGATTCCAAAAAAGTTTTTAAAAGAAACCCTAGAGGTTGATTTTTCTGTAGGCTTGGTTTATGCTGGCAGAAACATGACGCTGCGTACAGTTTTGTCAGTGAAGTCCATTTAGTTATTAATTGGAAAAAGGTTAAATTCCCAGGCTGAGATTCCAGCCCAACAAAGTCCACATGTCTAGAACAAATTGAACCCACCAAGGAGGCTTCTTGAGCTTATAAAATTACATGGTTTCGAAAAATTGAAGAACGGACAAAAAGCAACTGCATATAGACAACTTTGAGCACACTAAGGTCTAGTAGACACATGCAGCCTCGAAAGCATGAAAATCAGAACATACAACAAATTATGTTGGAACAAAAAACATGCAACAAAACAAAATGCTCAGCACCGTTGCTGCGATGTTGCTAGAGTGCCGACTCAAGTGAAAGGTGAACTCATTAGAGCCACTGAAATGGCAATTCTTTAAAAACAGAAGTCACTATTGCCTTAGTTTTGCCGCAATGTTGGACATTTTTACTTCCAGAGTAAGAGTACACTGCAAAATTTCAACAAAAAAATCGTGAAATAGCTGAACAGATGACAGCACTTTCAGTCAAGAAACTTGTCGGCCGAGCTTTTTAAAACTATAATTCACAGGTTGCTTTTATTAGCCTCGAAGCGGTAGCGGCAATTAATGGGGATATTGTTTTTTTTACAATTCTACAAGAAATTAAATTGTATTGGGGCGCTGTTTTTTTTATATATCTGTTCACACATTTTCATAATTTTTTAAGTCAAATTGGAGTACTAATTTTGGTCATGCCCCGAAACAGAAAGTGGAGCAAAAAAGCTAGTGGTTTTGCGGCGTCAAATTTTTTCACACTATTTTTGAAGTAGAGTGAGAACACGGTGTTTGAACCAAATTTCTCTTTCTTGATAGTGATTTTTTGTTCACATGCCGCATTTTGACATTGATTTCCAGTTTTTTAAAAATTTTTTGATCGGATTTTTTTCTTAAATCTTTTTTCCCAATTCACTGATGGTCCGTTCTAGGTCTATTTTTTGTTTAGTCAATGAAACTTCTTTGAATTGTACGTCAGGACTAGTCCTGCTATTTTTACAATTCAAAGAACTTGAAATTGTAGTGGGGCGCTGTGTTTTTTTTAAAGATGTAATCACACATTTTTCAATGACTTTGGTGTTTCAAAACGGGATAAACAGGTAAAGCCCATCGGGCATTAAGTTTCATTAGCGACCCAAAGTGGCCTTTAATAGTCCTTCAAGTTCTTAGATTGATGCAGCTGCTGGAATGGCCTTAATTCAAGGTTAAAAGGTCATTTTTAAGAGTTTTTATGCCCAAAATGGTGCAATTTTTCATGTTTTTTTACAAACACAAATTCGCAAAATGATACTAATTTTTGCAATTTTTTTCAACGTTTTTGAAAATTTATGTCATTTTTTGAGTTTTTCCAGCTTCAGGGAGCAGATAGTCTCCTTTGAGGTTTAATAATAGGGCACTGCATAGTTTCTAGTAGCAATGAATTGGTTTTCAATATTTTAATGTCTCGAATTTAAGCATTTTTTATAAAATGTACAATTTTTATTAAGTTTTTTTTAATTTTTGTCAATTATTGATATTTGTCCATTTTCGAGTGCCAGAAAACTTATTCTACGGTCTGATAAGAAGTTACTCTATGGTTGTTAGTTTCAATGGATTTGTTAGTTTTAATGGTTTAGTTTCAACAATTTAGCCTTTCGAATTTTAAAATGTTTTTGATAAAATTTTCATTTTTTTCAAGTTTTTTCAAAGCATTTGTCTTTCACTCAGGTGTTCTTGCCTCAGTAAACAGATAACCTCATGTAAAGTTTGGTAGTATGTTATTAATTTGTTGCTTTGGGCAATTGAATAGTTTCAGCATTTTAATAGCACGAATTTCTACTTTTTTGAATTCTGAAATTTTTTCTAAAAATAATTGCCTATCCATCTTTGATCCAATGAATTTCTTAGGGCTTGGACTTGGGTAACTGAATAGCCTCTAGATATACAGAAATGATTCTGAAGATAATAATATCGCAATTTTGAGCAATATTTCAATAAATTTTTCAATAAATTTCATTTTAAAGATTTTTCGGTCATTTTGGAAATAATCGATCTTCAAGGGCCAATGAATTTTTTTTCAGGTCTTGCAGAGATAATACTGGACCATTTTCAGAAACAAAAATTTATTTTAAACATATTTTTGAAATAGGTAAAAGGGATCAAATTTTGTCTGAGTGGTAAAGACTTCAACAGTCTTAGCAATGAGTATAATTTTGTTTAGTTTGTTTGATTATTTTAGTTTCTCAATTATTATAGTTGTGTTTTTGTTTGTGTTTTGGATGTTTTTTTTTCACTTGATCTGCTGGTCAGGCAGAGTATTTTTAAGCTTTTGATTCAATTCTTTGAATTGTGTTTCAGGACTTGTCCTGCTATGTTTTTTAGTTCGTTGGCTCCAACAATGCTTGACTTTTTGATATCAGTGATTTCTACTGCCTTGCAGTTAAAATTTGTGTGCTTGACGTCATTTGTTTTGCTTTTAGTTCAATTACGTGACTTACCTCACTAAAAAATGGTTGTAAACTCGCTTAATGAACTTTAAATTTTATGAACATTTACTAATTAAAGGTCAATAGTGTGCATCTAAGTAGCGCCAAACATTTATGACCTAATTCTTGAGTATTAGTGTCTTGAGGTTTTAATTTCAAATATTAATTTTGAAAAATTTCTAATAAGGTTTTCGAATCTAACCCAAAAAGTCTAGTGGTCTGTTAAAGGACTGGTGGTCAATCTGTCTATCTTATGTCTTTATAGTTGTTTCAATTCATGGAAGGCCACAAGCGTATATCGCGGTTATTTTCCGACAATCTGCCGGCTATGTTCGCAATTATGCGAACACTTAAATATACCTCTATGATAGCGCTTGCAATTTAAAGGAAGAGAAATGCATAAAATAAGGTCTATCTCCCTGTCGGTTGCAGATTGGTGAAAACTTTACAGAAACGAGGAAGCATTATAAATCGATTACTGTAAATTGAAATTTGTTTTTGTTAAGATGAGATGGACATTCTACTGCGCCACCTGCTGCAGCTTTTGCAAAGGAATGGCAGCGATGTCAATCATGCTCTACCCGACTCATCTATGACACCTTTAATGATTGCAGCAGCAAACAACAACGAGGAGGTTGTCAAGGGTCTCCTAGAGCTGGACGCGGATGTTCGCCTTGCCACAAACTATGGCTGGACTGCTTTAGACTGGGCGTGCAAGAAGAATGCATCAAAAGCACTTGCATTACTCGAGAGTAAACTACCATGTGAATCTAAGGCACCAACTTCGGATCTATCAATGGTTGAAAATGACAGCATATTAAACTTGGACCAAAAACGAAAGCTCAAGTCATACCTTTGTGCCAATGACAACTGTGTTGACCATAAGGGGGTAGCGCTAATCATTAATAACGAGATATCAGTTGGAAAGGTGGAAAGGGTACTTGTTTTTGTACCTGGAGTTGATGACGTATTCAGCATTCTGGACTTGCTTGAAACCAGCGATGCGTTTGAGGACATTCAGAACTCGTTCTCAATAATAATGCTGCATGATAATTTTGACTCCTCTCAATTCATTGAGTATCTGAATGCTGTCACAAATAAAAAAGGTAAGAAGTTGTTTTTCACAATTGGTACGTACGAGTACAGCATTCTTATGGAGAACATTGATGTGGTGATTGACTGTGGCAAAGACAGGAGTGTCGTGTTCGACCACTTGAATAATCGGAGTCAAGTAGAAGATTGCTGGATCTCAAAAACCAGCTCCGAACAGCGCAGTTTCCTAGCCAACTCCCCAGGTGCTAAATGCTACCGTATGTACACTCGGATCCGCTATGAGAGCTTCCGAAGCGACAGAGTTTCCGAAATTGTGCGGAAGCCTCTGGACAATTTGTGTCTTTGGATTCGTATGCTGGCGCCTGAAGGTAGCAGCATAGACGATTACTTCAGTCAGGCTTTGGAACGACCTCGACCTTTTTCAGTAAAAGTGGCAGTGACCGTTTTACAGTTTCTTGAAGCTTTAAATGATGACACGGATATAACTGAGCTGGGGTACATGATGTTGAATATTCCGATAAAACCTAGGTTGGCTAAGCTAGTTTTGTACGGACTAGCGTACAAGTGTCTCGATCCAGTGTTAACAATAGCATCAGCGTTACTTGTTGAGAATATGTTTGTCAAGTGCAGCCCAAAAGAGAAGACGAAACGAACCAAGATCTTGAACAAAAAGAATCACTTTGCTCAAATGTCTTACAGCGATCATGGTGCGTATCTGAAAGCGTTCCTTTCTTGGCTCAAAAACAGGGAAAAAGAAAGTGGTCCCGGAACCAGTAGCAGCAATGCAAGCGTACTTAACTACGACTTTTCTGTGCTCAATTATGGTCAGTGTGAAATGGCGTACTTAATGAAAGATAAAATCTCAAACTACTTGAAACGGTTTGAGCATTTCAAGTCAATGTACTTTGGTCAAGAATGGAATAAAGAATTCAACACTTTTTCGGATAATTTTTCCATGATTCGAGCTATTCTGTGTGCTGCATTCTTTCCCAACATATTGCAAGGTCAATGGGAAAGCAATAGCATTGTCTCTTTAAACCAATCACGCATTTCAATTGACAAGCAAAGTATCCTATTTGACCAGATCGCCAAAAAGATGAAGGAAAAAGACAATTGTTCAAACTGGATGATTTACTCCGAGTCAAAAAAGGTCAATCACAGCGCGAGTGAAGTTAGCGAGTTAACCTTTGTATCTTCTTTAGCAGTTATCCTATTCAGTGACTCGCCTCTAGTTCACTGCAACTTAGTTGAACTTGCACCAGAGAAACATCGTTCAATTTCGTGGGACACGCCTTGTATTCTAACAGTATCAGAGCATATCAAGTTTATACAGTTCAAAACGAATAGGAAAGACGCCGACCTATTACTTGCTTTAAGACGTCGTTTGCATTCCATTGTTAGTCGCCAGTTCCGAGTGAAAACCGAAAGCTACAGTGGCGATGTTGAGACGCTACAGTGTGTTTCGTCTATTCTGAAAGAAGAAGACAAAGTGCTAGGATTGAAACTCATTTCTGGATGTACACAGCGTTCCAGAAATGGCCAAGTAGTAGCAATTTTGGGATACAGACCATACTTTCCCTCATCACGGGGAAAAATCCGATGTGATTTTTGTGATCAAGAATGGAATAATGGTTCTTGCTTCTTAGATGCACACATGGGAGGGTCAAAGGGTCAAACATCAAGCTGTCTTCGGCAGAAGTGTTTGATGCGAGAGCGGGAACTGTTTCGGAAGCGTAATGATGAACAAAGAGCCGATGAGCTCAAGTCAAAAAACGCCAATCAGTCCCGATCCGCTTTTTCAAAGAAACCTATGGAAATGCAGGCAGGTCTTTTGGGCTATATGCCGCTGTCTAATTGCCAGAATGAACCCTGGATCCCAGACCAGCTCACACGGAACCTAATTGCGGGTCAAATCGGCAAATACTACCCCCCTCATCAGTTGCTAACTTCAGTTGCGCCTTTGAGCCTTTCCAACTTTCAAATGCATCCTTCAAGGGCCAATGAATACACAAACCCATACTTTGAGAGAGCCCAAAATAAAGGGAAGATATTGCCTTCAATAGTGCAGTCTGCAGCTTCTGTTGATTTTAGAGGAAACTTGGTAGTATTGCAAACTCCGACACCATCCAAAAATTCCACCGCAATTACAGTTCCAACCCAACCAGTTTGTACTGCAAACATGTACACAAGCGCTCAGAGCTCAGAGATCGCAAATATAGCGTGTAAGTCTTCAAACGTTAATTCATTGCCTGCTGAAAATCACTCGGTTCTTATCAACAATGAAGCCAGCAAATTAGCACATCAACAAGCAGTAAGTTCTTGCCAAGCTATAATATCAAACAATGCAGCAGGAATTATAAACACTAACAAGACTGCATTGTGCAGAAACAGCAATTCAATGATAAAAGCCACTGAACAGAAACCTGTGACTAACACGAAACCACCAATCGCAAAGCCGACTGTTTGTAATAAAACCATGCCTGAGGAATACACAATCCCGCCAGGTACTGGTCGAGCCTGGGGTGACAAACGATCAATTGAGGAGATGCCTTGGAACAGCGTGGAAGAGAGTTGGATCTGGTTCAGCAAGACCTGGCGACCCTTGCGGGGTCAGCAGTGGCTGGGCCAAAAAGACTGTCCCTGGATTGACGCCAGTACCAGTGACCTCGTGAAGGAGAACTTCATTTGCTACCCTGTTGACCTCAATGACAACTCACCAGATCTGGCAATGTTTAGACCAGCTGTAACTGAACCAAATGTCAATCTGAGCGTTTGCTGATTTTCCAATAATATCAATCGGAAAAACCTAAATTAAATTATTCAGGCGCACGAAATTCATCCCAAATTATTGAAAAGAAACTAAAAATGATCGCAAAGTGCAATGAAGCTTCAAGAACAAACACATATCCAATTACTGTACAATTAATTCAATCACATTAATCTCCAATCAATTCCGAAATTGACTCAAAATCAAAGCACTATCCAACTCTGAACAGATTAGAATGTGAAAGGGAAGGGTCCTAAGTGACTGGAGAGGAAAGAAAGAAAGAAAGAAAGAGACTTGACAATGGTGAACAATCAGTGATCTTTAATGGACCAATAATCTTGGTCAAATCAAAATAGAAGACCACACAATCTGATTTTAACGTTGATTGTTATTTGGAACTGTACAAGTCTTTCAGAATATCAGAGGCTGTAGACTGAATGAAACCTGAGTAAAACTTTTCGGAGACTAGTTCCAGCCAGCCAGTTATGCTGTCATAGATATCTTCACCCCACCTTTTTGTACCTAATTATTATGTGCAATGAACAGGAGCAACAAGAATGCAGAGTTAATTGGCACACATTCAAGTTCTGAACCTTCGAAGATGTTCAGAACTCCGATCTCAAAGGTGCTACTATTTTCTGCAAACTAATACCTCTTTCAATCTGTTAAGAGTTCACACAAGCAGAGTTTTAATGGACTGTTACTCCCTTTTTGCCCGACTTTTGAGCATTAAGTGAAGTAGCGTCCACTAACCTGTACTACTGTATTGTATTTCGTTATACTGTATCGGTTATATTGTTTTGTTACTCGCATCATTTCAAATGATTGCCGAGAGCTCTTTCTCTCGACTCCCTTTAACCTATCATTCTTGCCAATTGTATTTACCACTAAAAGTTATTATAATCAGCAGTTTGACCATTGCGAGTCTCTGCATAACGTAACGAAGAAATTCTACTGTCGAAAATTTGCCAGTTGCTACTATAGCGTGTCACATAAAGTTGCAATACAAGAGCGTTCCAAAATCCAACTGGCAGACTTCAAAGGTCAAAACTCAAATTTCTTGGGGAAAAACAAAGGCATTTAAATGATCTTCATCATACATGGAACGTGCAATTATTTCAGCTTTATGGGACAGACTATAAAAATGATTGCTTTTTGGTGCTATATTACTAACTGAACCCTGTATTTCAAATCATAGATTTGCCATTTGACCCCAAAAGTAACCAAACATGTTTCCTCAGCATTAGAACCTCAATTTCCCCGCCCGTCCAATGATCAATCTGCTATTGTTCCCATAACTAGTAGTCCCATCTGAATCTGATGTCTAATTCTATAATGTAAATCTTGTACATATCCTGCTTAAATTCTACTTCCTTGTCGTTCAAACTGACATCCCCTATCAGGAAGCCCTTATTTTAGTCAACTAATGACTTATAAAAACTTTATCAAAAAGTGCGGCAGATTAGTTGCCGTGTTGGAAATACTGCGAAAGTGTTATCAAGTTAGGTGCTACTATACAATTCTCCATTACGCTACGATGTTCGATCGAAGTCTTCGATTTCAAGCGAGTCAAATTATGAATCTCTTGTCCTCTTATCGTGAGTTGATTTAATCTTTATTGTTGCCAGTGTTTGGTTAATAATAGCTAATCTTCATGAAGGCCCCTGGCAATGACTAACTGCTAAGTTAGGCCCTTAAACTGCTGAATTCAAATCTGCAAAACGGTGCCAAGGTTTTTAATCTATCAGAGAGACTATTATTAATAGCCGCCCTCATCTCAGCCGGCTATTATTGCGCTCGTATTTTTTTACAATTCAAAGAATTTGAATTGTATTGGGGCGTTGTCTTTTTTTTAAGATCTGTTCACACATTTTCATGATTTTTGAAGTCAAATTGGAGTGGTGATTTTGGTCACGCCGAAACAGAAAATGGAGCGAAAAAGCAAGTGGTTTTGCGGCGTGAATTTTTTTCGCTCTAATTTTAAAGTAGAGTGAGAAAACGTTGTTTGAAAAAAAATTTGGTTTCTCGGTAGTGGTTTTTTGTTCACATGCGGCAATTTCACTCCGATTTTTACTGTTTTTTCGATTTTTTGGATCAGATTTTTTTCTAACTAGTTTTCCCAATCCATTCACAGCCCATTCTGGACCTAGTTTTTTGTTAGAATCAAAATTACATATCTCACTAGTGGTTTTTTGTTCTCCCTAGCAGCATTTTGAAATTGATTTTCTGTTTTTTTTGTTCTTTTTTCATCTGATTTTTTAGAAATGGTTTTGAACGTCGTTCCTTTAAGTCTTAGTTACCACCTCTAATGCTTATTGGTGTTGATAGTAGCCCCTGTAGCCTCTCTCTAAGAAACAGAAGTTTGTTCAACTACGAAATGCCATCAAAATAAATCGGACTTAAAAATATTTTTGTACAAAAATCTTTTTTTTTTCAATATATTCTATTCGTTCAATCCCAATCATGCTTATTGGAATCAACGGCGGCTATTTTCCGGCAATCTGCCGGGTATGTTTGACATGATTGTAGACTATTATAGACTGACAACAACTGACTTCGGATTTTTAATCTTAAAGAGACGCATTAAATTCCCCCAGAGCTCTGATGTTATTTGAACCCGTATAACCGCAACTAACAATAAAATGTCGCATTTATCTTTTTGATCCAAACGTTTATTCTCTGGATGAAAAATATTCCGAGGAAACGAAAAATTTGGAAACGCATGAAGTGTCGGGAATGAGCACAATAACCTGAATTCCCGAGCGAGGGAGCTATATTTGTTCCGACCCCTTTTGGAACAGGATTTTTTTGTTCAGACAATTTTGACCGATCGATATATTCATCGTAGAGAGTTGTGAGTGGTATCATTAAAAAGCCCGTCCAGCGTAGAATATGGAAGTAAAAAGATTTTTAGTATTTCGTTTTCTAGAGCTAGTTATCGTGGTTTAAACTTTTCTGAATATTAGATCTATTTTTGTTATTAATTGCTCTCGTAGAGAAGCAATTATTGTGAACTTGTGTGTCTTTTTTAATGCAAAATTTTTGCTTGACCGTTTCCAGTTTTCGAGTGACTTTTACGCCTTTGACTGTTTGCGTTTTGCATGATCTTAAATTCCCTCTCAATCACAATTTCAAGCAGCTGAAATCAATTGGCGACAATTTTATACTCAAAGTCAAGTGAAAAAGGCGCCAAAACTGGTGTCATTTTTCGCTTTAAAGCTTAATAGTGTTATAAATTAACCTCTAATGAGGTTATTTGAAGCCCACTATTGAATTTTTTTAGTCCCGTCTCCCTCACCCCAACTGAAGCAAATTGCAATTGATTAGAGCTCCCACTAATTGTTCGCGAGCATTTCTTCCGACGTTTAGTCGGTTACATTTTTTTCACATTTTCCGGATTATTTGCCTAAAATTTCGTAAATTTTGCTAAAATAACGTTAAAACTGTGTAAAGCAAAAATTTCAGTTTTAAAGACAAAAAATTGTGTTGACTATTTCGATTTAATTTTTTGATTAAAATTTTCGCTAAATATTTCAAATTTCAGCCTTTTTCATCAAAAATTGCCCAAAGTAAGCTTCTTTAGTCCACTTTGACTAATTTTGCCGGAAGTACGCACCCAAAAGCAACTCACAAAAATTTTTTAATATACAAAGAGAGCTAGTATTAATTCCACTTCCATTGAGAGTAGTCTG
Organism: Convolutriloba macropyga; assembly: GCF_964194025.1. NCBI lineage: Eukaryota > Metazoa > Xenacoelomorpha > Acoela > Convolutidae > Convolutriloba > Convolutriloba macropyga. The sequence continues at coordinate 32,777,637 of NC_134468.1, read as the reverse complement.
GAAATAAAATTTTGAGGTTTTATTTTATTCTATGATTATCAAAAACGCAGCATTTATTTTTGATTTTTAATTAAAAATTATCTAATTCTATAACATTTGAGGCTATTGAGTTTTCTTAATGGATAAAACAGCAATAGTAACGCTGATTTTGGTATCGCAATCGTGGCATGTTACAATCCAAAAAATAGTTCGGATTGTAGTCAGTTGGTCTTTTTTTGAAAGAAATCGATCTTTTATATGTTAATAAAAGAGATATGTTAATAAAAGAGCAGAACAATTTAATTCAAACTCAATATTGATAGGTTTATATGGTTTCCTATGTAATTCCAAACTAATGTAGGTAGTTTCTCTACTTGATATATGATGGTTGTTCTGACATTTAATAAAGTCTGGTTTTTTGAATAAACAATAGCTTGTTGAGCTTGTCAATAATTTTTTAGTTTGGTCAAATTGTAGCTTATTGTCCGCTAAAAAAATACCTCTTCTTCCCCTTTGTTTACAATTTCACAATTTTTTTTTATTTTTAGGCATTGCCACATTATTCACACTTTTTTCGCAGTTTGTAACGTCATCACATTATTGACAGCTGATATGTTATATCGGCATTAAAAAAATAGCGCAATTGAACATTAAAAAGTCTTGAAAGACAGATTATGGTCTTAACGGCTTCGATACCCCTTTCGAAGAATTAAACTCAATTCTATTTTTGTTTAACTGTCGTTTTTACTTGTTTTTTTATTCTTATAGCTATTTCTGGATAATGACAATTTTATATGCTTTTTGGAAGATTAAGTGAGCCTATATTCTGAGTTGAAAATTTAGCTGATAGCTTTCAACACTTTGAATACAATTTTTTCAAAAATAGTGAACTCTCAAGAATTAACTTGCATTTTTGTCTATTTGTTACCTAGTCGCGTAATTACAGGTCACATATGAATGCTTCTTGTAGACAAATAGAAGAATGATTTCGTTATTTCATTTGGTAGCTAATGGCTTTCATGACTTGGAAAATATTTGTTTTCGAAAAAAAAAACAAAAATATTCTTTGTTTTTGGTTCTTTTTTGTCTACTTGTTACCTTTTCTCATTAATGAGTGGTCCTATACCACATTATTAGCGTTCTATGAGAGCTCAGTTGAGCATATATTGAGGCGCAAAATTATGGCTTGAGGACTTCGACAGCGTTTTCTCGCAAGTTTCAATATAATTTATATTTGTTGTCTCTATTTTTTTGATCTTTTTGTAACCGCATAAGAAATTGAATAATGACAGGTCGTAATACCCTTCTATAGAGGCGGATGTGATCATAAACATGTTGGATGTTTTCAATTGTATCCAATGATTTTCGTTACTTTGCAATTAATTGGTTTTAAAAATATAAGCCAATTTTTTTTAACTTTGCTGTTTCTTTGTTCTTTTTTGTCTAATTGTTACCGAGCCCTTTTATGGAGCGTTCACATATCTTTTCTAATGAACTACAATTTTTTTTATTAGTTTCAGACTTCTCCAACGCTTTTTTGTTTTTGCTAATAAGTTGTTTTTTAAATGGGCATAAAGTTTTGGATGTAATTAATGTTTGTTGTTATTGTTGTTTGATTTTATTGTTCGTGTTGACTTGCTTTCCTTATAATGGCTGATCTCATCAATCTAATTTGGCTTTTTTATTCCACTGAGTTATTTACGTTTGAGGCGGTCTTTTTGTTCTTAAACCTATAGGATAATTTTGTTGTTTTGAAACTAATTGTTTTAAAAAAGAATCAGCTAATTTTTCAAATTTACTGTTTTGTTCTTCATTGTCTAATTGTTACCAAGCCTTATTATGGACTGGTCCCATATATTTTCTGGTGAATTACAGGTTATTTTGTTTAGTTTCAGTTTCATCTGACGCTTTTTTGACTGTGTTATTAGGTTTTGTTTTTTAAAACGGACATAAATTTTTTGATGTAATTAATGTTTGTTGTTGTTTGATTTTGCTGTTCGTATTGACTCGCTTTCTTAATATAGGCATATCTCAAGAATTTATTGCATCATTTTTCACTCCACTGAGTTATTTGTTTTGGAGGCTATCTTTTCTTTCATACATCAACTTTTTTTTGAAAAATACTTGATTTTTTGGGTGTTTTCTATCTGTTCCTCACTTGGTAGACATTTATGCCAAAAATGTGAATGAGCCGGGTCGGAACTTTGTGCAAACGCACATTACCAAGCCTCCTTGTTTTGTATCGCAAGTCAACATACTTACCCAGTGTTCGAACCCACGACATCCACGCCAAGTCCACGCAAGATCTTGGATTTCCACGATACCAATTCCAAGTCCACGCAAGATCTTGGATTCTTCAAGAACCACACGAGGGTTTCCAGGATCTTAGCAGGAACTTGCGTGGGTTTCCAAGTTTTACTTTTTTTTACAAATGCTTCAATTTTATCCCAAAATTACTCACAAAGACAAAATTTTGGTTCGATTGCCCTGGATAACAGTCAAAACTTAGAAAAAAAAACATTTTTTTTCGAGCCCACTGCAGCATTTCCAAGATCTTGACAGGATCTTGACAAGATTTTGCGTGGTTTCTCAAGATTTCGTTTTCCCTTATTTTCGTCAAAACGGTGCCTTATAAGTGCCAACCTAACTCAGCGAAGACAGTTTTTATTTGATTTTTTTGGCGATAACAAAAAAATGCTTTAAGGTTGAAAAAAAATTATGATTGAATTCATGTCTGACAAACATGTTTGTAACCTACGAGGCCCAAATTGACCTAATAACCTAGATGCCTTAGATTTTGGATTGACAGGCTTCCAATGTATACATTTCCTCAATTTGTGATGAGGACAATAGTTTTCAGGAATGATAATTAATTTCCTGAATTCCAAATTTACACGATTTTGTCCGTTATGGAGGTGATATAGTAGAGTTGTAAAGTCTATGCTTCAGATAAAGTAATAAACTTTTCCCCATTCATTAATGAAAATCTCAATAATAATTTTTTGACACGTTTCTATCTTTTTCAATGGGTATCGTAGCAAAACGTACCCGTCCATGAGCGATTTTTTTTTATTTGAAACACAATTTCTCTTTCCGAAACGTCTTTATATACAAGGAGAAGATTGTTTTCTTTTCTAGGTAGATCAGAAACAACTAAACCGCTCCTCACAGAGCATGCAAGCTGTTGATGCATGTAGTGCAATGTAATGGTCCTGAAAATTTGTAGTCGAACTGTTATTTAAGGTTGATTCCTGAAGAACATGTCTATCTTCAAATTTTATTGATTGTGTTGTGTTTTGGTAAATGAAGAGAATTTTCTGCGTGCTATTTGCGTTCTCCATACAATATTCTAGTCCATGAAACAAAAGATACCAGTGATTGCTGTTAATTCAACAATTTACTTTTTTCATGATTTCGGCAAATTTCGGAGACTGTTGTTTTGTGTCAAACACACAAAACATCATAGCCTTCATGGCGAGGTGTGAATTTTTTTCCCACCTCATCATGAAGGTTTGACTCATCCGGGAACGCAAAGATAGACTGGAATTAGCCCCGGAAACACGACAGTTGTGCCATTAAACGCCGTCAAGCATGTTTTTCGTTAATTTTGGGCTTTTAAAATAGCTGAAAAAGTTGGGTGTAATTCAGCAATTTGCTAATAACACCCAATGTACTCTTCCAAAAAAAATAGATTACTGGAAAACTGGATTACTGTAATATAGAAGCGGTAACGACATACGGTCCTCAAGTAGCTTCCATTTTTTGAAGTCTTGCAGATTTAGATTTATAGAGGTACAATTTGTTGTTTTAATGATAAGTAGTCAAGTGCTTAGCAAAATTCTACCAACATAGTCTCATTGTATTGGCATTGTAACCCTCTGGCTTGTCATATATTGTACTACCCTAATTCGGCCTGGTAAAAAAGTTAATGATTACTAAATTTGAAAAAAAAGTCACCATTTCAGGTGATTTTGGTGTTCACCAAATATGCGTACCTCAAAATACCATAGTATTCCTACATTTATTGGTTTGTTGGATTTGTATTGTAGTGGGGAGTAACCCCATACACATTTTTATCGGGTTTTAGGGAGTTGAGTGGGTCATTTTTTGCTCTGTAGGCGCCGAAACTCGATTTTCGGCCAATTTCGGCCAATTCGGCGGTGACATAATAATGAATTTTTTTGATTCAAGATTACATATTATAGTGTTTTAGATTGCTCAGTTAATGGGGAGTATCACTATAAACAGATTGTACCTTTTTTAACTAATTTTGAAGGTTTATTTTAGCGAAACTTGATATTTGGTAGTCAAAATAGGTCATTTGACCAAATGAATGAGTGAAGTGGTGTTGTTTGCAATTGAACAAGTTTTTGGGCGTGAGTTTTGTGTTTTCTAGACACTATTTAGGTTGCTGAAGCTAATTGTATCAAACAATGGCATTAATTCAACAATTTTTCTTTTTCACCATTTTATCAAATTTCTGTGGATGTTGTTTTATATCAAAACACACAAAACATCATAACCTTCATGGTGAGGTGGGAAATTTTTTCCCACCTCACCATGAAGGTTTGCCGTGATCTAGAACATGGAAGTGGACCAGAATTACACCCACAAACACGCCGGAAACGCTGTTTCACGTCGTTTTTCGTCGGTTCCGGAGATCTTGGGCTTCGGTTTTAGCCCAAAAAATGGGGTACAGAACAGTATTTTGTTAATATCTGCTAAAGTACTGGACCAAATTAAACGGGAGTAGTCACATTTTGTTGGTGTTGAACCCTTCTTGCTTGCGTGTTTTGGTTATCCCCGAAAACGGCTCGGCTAAAAAGTTATTTTGGGGTAACTATGCAAAAACTGCCAATTTTGGTACATTTTGGGTCACCCAAATTTCGGTACCTTAAAACAGTGGATTTAAGGTACATATTATAGTGTTTTAGAATCCTCAGATAGTGGGGAGTAATTCCCTGTACAAATAATAGGGTGTTTTCTGGAGTCTCGAAGGTCAATTTTAGCTCTGCAGCTGATTTCTTCTTCCATTTTGGGGTCCTGGTACGACGCCTTATTTTTAAAATATCTCCTCGTAGAGTGCACCGATTTTTGATTTTTTTGCATAGTTGAACGTGTCATGAGCCGAGCTTTCAGCCTATATATATTACTTATAGCGTTTTCCTTACCAGTTTGGAAATATTGACCGGTACACGGACAGTCAGTTTTGGCCATATTGGAGAGAAGACCCACATGCCGAGTCGATAAAAACTTGTTCAAAAATGTTGTAGAAGGTTAAAAGATGGCTGGGTAGATCCCCTGTGACATGGCAAAGGTTGTCACAAAATTTGGTTGTTATAACCAAACTCCTTGGTTATGAGTTTGATGAGTTCGGTTGGGTGGGAAGACTTGTGCTTCTGAAGCATATGGTACGGTACCTTCATTCCTTAATATCTCCCGATTGAGCCGCTCAATCAAGATTTCATTTCAATATTCTAGTAGCATTTGTAATGAGCTTTCTAACAGTATATTATACGTTTCATATGTTGCTCTCACTTTCGAGATATTGACCATTGCAGATCATGTCATTTTGGCCCTGGAAGACCACTTCTTCTCCACGTTTTGGGTCAGATCTTGGCTCCAGATGGCCCAATCACTCCAAAATTGGCCGTGTTATGTCTGGTATAAAGTCCTGTAACTTATATCAACCGGTAATGTGGTTCAATAAATGCGAACCACATATTTATTTATATATACTACTATTAACCTAGTAATCCCGTCCCATAGGCGGTTTTGCCGCAAAGGTGCGCCCCGTTGAGACGCTGGTTGGTCAGCTCCCCCCCTATTGCACCTTGTCTTTCCCCATAGGATCTTTAGGAACAATTTGTGCTGCGCACAGACTTTTGTGAGCGTTCTTGTGTGTGTGTTTGTTGTTTTAAATTGACGTACTTCTCATATGTATACCTCATTTCAGGTTGTTATAAATATGTCAAACTTTCTGCAAAGTTATAAAATTCCTCGAAAAAGTGAAAGATTGCCATATTACCAGTCTCAATCCATTGAGATATTTGATCACCCGGTGGTCGAAAAGGTCAGTTCTGCAGTTTTTTAATGCATGTATGCATGTACGCAGCAATGCTGCCGAGTAATAGCGCGGGAGACCCCTGCATTTTCTCGGTAGCATTAATGGACTTTTTCTTAAGCATGCAAACCTCAAATAACATGTAATCTTGGTTCTATGGACTACTAAACGTGTTTAATTGCCCTCAAACAAAGTTTGTAGCAATTATATTAGTCCTCAGGTCTATTTTATGCGATGGCCTGACACATTGTTTCGTCTGACCCATTTGACTTTTTCGTCGCACTCCCCTCACGCCCTACAGCCCACTATCACCCTGCAGCTGTTTACAATCGGTCCACCCGGTCCATCAATGCACGCATCAATTTTTTATTGAGAGCACTTTTGAAAATTTCAATCTGTTTTAGCTCTTTTATTCGTTATCTGGAAAGAAGTATTCTTTATTCATACAAAACTCTATTTTTTGTTACATAAAACGGAAATCGGAATTTTCTTCTGCTTAGAGCTCCTAAAATAAGCTTACAGTGCTAGTCAAGCCAACTTTTTGTCATGAAGCATCTTTTAAGTGGCTGGACTTGAAAACATTTTTCAAAACGCTTAATGCTTCTTTTTTTTAGAAAGTTTTGTTGTCATTTTTCGGTCAAAAAGTTATATGAAGTCAATTCCCTTGTAACCCTGATTTTCTAGGCTGGATACGCGTTGAATGCAAGCATCAAATATTTATTGCGGGTAATTTTGAAAATTTCACTTTATTTTAGCCTTTTCTTCCGTTTTCTCGAAAGAAGCATTCTTTATTTCGACAAAACTCTCTATTTTTCAATACTATAAAGAGAAATAGGAATTTTCTTATGTTTAGGGCTCCTAAAATCAGCTTACAGTGCTAGTTAAGTGAAGTTTTTACCATGAAGCATCTCGTATGTGGCTGGACTTGAAAACATTTTTCAAAACGCTTAATGCTTCTTTTTTTTAGAAAGTTTCGATCTCATTTTTTGGTTCAAAAAACATTTTGAAGTCGATGGGCTTGTAACCCTAATTTTGTAGGCTAAATACGCGTAGAATGCACGCATCATTTTTTTCTTGCGGCTAATTTTGAAAATTTTACTCTATTTTAGCCTTTTCTTCCGTTTTCTCGAAAGAAGCATTCTTTATTTCGGCAAAACTCTCTATTTTTCAATACTATGAAGAGAAATAGGAATTTTCTTCTGTTTAGGGCTCCTAAAATAAGCTTACAGTGCTAGTTAAGTGAAGTTTTTACCATGAAGCATCTCGTATGTGGCTGGACTTTAAAAACATTTTTCAAAACGCTTAATGCTTCTTTTTTTAGAAAGTTTTGTTCTCATTTTTTGGTTCGAAGAATAGTTTGAAGTCGATGGGCTTGTAACCCTGATTTTGTAGGCTGGATACGAGTTGATTGCACGCATCATTTTTTTTATAGGAAAACAATCCTAATCAAGAGAAGTCGAGAAAGCGTGGCTTCGAAAACGCCTTTCATGCATTTCAAGGTACAATGGGAGCCGCAAAACTGGAGCTGAGGGAACTTTACCCAAAAGTTGTGAAGGTCTGTTTCTTAAACTCACGAAAAAAAGCAGAAAAGGAGGGAAAATTGAAGGGCTGGCTCAACTTCCATAATCCCACGGACTGCCGTGAAACATATAATGAAATGTTGGAACACCCCCAAAAAGGAATCGTTGTTGGGGAGTTTGGCACTTGTCAGGAGGCCCCCCTTTTATCATCACTACAACCCAATAAACACAAGATCCTGAAGAAAATACCAACTAACTTTGACAAAGATCTGAAATTTGATAAGAGAATCAAGCCTTTGTAAAGTTATTTGTAAATATTACTTAGTTTGATCTTTTATCTCGCAATTTCTTCTATTTAAAGTTCCTGAATTGAGTTCATATTGCTAGCCAGGTGGTCATTTTGGCGTCAAGCATTCTGTAAAGGGCCCGACTTGAAAACTTTTTTCAAAACTCTTAATGCCTCTTTTTTTTTAGAAAGTTTTGTTCTCATTTTTCGGTCAAAAAGTTGTTTGAAGTCAATGCGATTGTAACCCTAATTTTCTAGGCTGGATACGCGTAGAATGCACGCATCAAATTTTTATTGCGAGTATTTTTGAAAATTTCACTCTATTTTAGCCGTTTCTTTCGTTTTCTCGAAAGAAGCATTTTTGTTTTGGACAAAACTCTCTATTTTTTCGTTACAAAAACGGAAATAGGATTTTTGTTCTGTTCAGGGCTCCTAAAATAGGCTTTCAGTGCTAGTCAAGTGAATTTTCTGTCATGAAACATCCTGTAAGTGGATGGACTTGAAAACAATTTTCAAAACGCTTAATGCTTCTTTTTTTTAGTAAGTTTTGTTCTCATTTTTCGGTCGAAAAGTTATTTGAGTTCAATGCGCTTGTAACCCTGATTTCCTAGGCTGGATACGCGTAGAATGCACGCAACAAATTTTTATTGCGGGTAATTTTGAAAATTTCACTTTATTTTAGCCGTTTCTTTCGTTTTCTCGAAAGAAGCATTCTTTATTTGGAGAAAACTCTCTATTTTTCGTTACTAAAAATGAAAATAGGATTTTTCTTCTGTTTAGGGCTCCTAAATCAAGCTTTAAGTGCTAGTAAAGTGAATTTTCTTTCCTGAAACATCCTGTAAGTGGATGGACTTGAAAACATTTTTCAAAACGCTTAATGCTTCTTTTTTTTTAGTAAGTTTTGTTCTCATTTTTCGGTCGAAAAGTTATTTGAGTTCAATGCGCTTGTAACCCTGATTTCCTAGGCTGGATACGCGTAGAATGCACGCATCAAATTTTTATTGCGAGTATTTTTGAAAATTTCACTCTATTTTAGCCGTTTCTTTCGTTTTCTCGAAAGAAGCATTTTTGTTTTGGACAAAACTCTCTATTTTTTCGTTACAAAAACGGAAATAGGATTTTTGTTCTGTTCAGGGCTCCTAAAATAGGCTTTCAGTGCTAGTCAAGTGAATTTTCTGTCATGAAACATCCTGTAAGTGGATGGACTTGAAAACAATTTTCAAAACGCTTAATGCTTCTTTTTTTTTAGTAAGTTTTGTTCTCATTTTTCGGTCGAAAAGTTATTTGAGTTCAATGCGCTTGTAACCCTGATTTCCTAGGCTGGATACGCGTAGAATGCACTCATCAAATTTTTATTGCGAGTATTTTTGAAAATTTCACTCTATTTTAGCCGTTTCTTTCGTTTTCTCGAAAGAAGCATTTTTTTTTTGACAAAACTCTCTATTTTTCGTTACTAAAAACGGAAATAGGATTTTTCTTCTGTTTAGGGCTCCTAAAATAGGCTTTCAGTGCTAGTCAAGTAAATTTTCTGTCATGAAACATCCTGTAAGTGGATGGACTTGAAACCATTTTTCAAAACGCTTAATGCTTCTTTTTTTTTTGGTAAGCTTTGTTCTCATTTTTCGGTCAAAAAGCTATATGAAGTCAATGCACTTGTAACCCTGATTTTCTAGGCTGGATACGCGTAGAATGCACGCAACAAATTTTTATTGCGGGTAATTTTGAAAATTTCACTCTATTTTAGCCGTTTCTTTCGTTTTCTCGAAAGAAGCATTCTTTTTTTGAACAAAACTCTCTATTTTTCGTTACTAAAAACGGAAATAGGATTTTTCTTCTGTTAAGGGCTCCTAAAATAGGCTTTCAGTGCTAGTCAAGTGAATTTTCTGTCATGAAACATCCTGTAAGTGGATGGACTTGAAAACATTTTTCAAAACGCTTAATGCTTCTTTTTTTTTTAGTGAGTTTTGTTCTCATTTTTTGGTCAAAAATTTATATGAGTTCAATGCGCTTGTAACCCTAATTTTCTAGGCTGGATACGCGTAGAATGCACGCAACAAATTTTTATTGCGGGTAATTTTGAAAATTTCACTTTATTTTAGCCGTTTCTTTCGTTTTCTCGAAAGAAGCATTCTTTATTTGGAGAAAACTCTCTATTTTTCGTTACTAAAAATGAAAATAGGATTTTTCTTCTGTTTAGGGCTCCTAAATCAAGCTTTAAGTGCTAGTAAAGTGAATTTTCTTTCCTGAAACATCCTGTAAGTGGATGGACTTGAAAACATTTTTCAAAACGCTTAATGCTTCTTTTTTTTAGAAAGCTTTGTTCTCATTTTTCGGTCAAAAAGTTATTTGAAGTCAATGCGCTTTTAACCCTGTTTTTCTAGGCTAGATACGCGTAGAATGCACCCATCAAATTTTTATTGCGGTTAATTTTGAAAATTTCACTTTATTTTAGCCGTTTCTTTCGTTTTCTCGAAAGAAGCATTCTTTATTTGGAGAAAACTCTCTATTTTTCGTTACTAAAAATGAAAATAGGATTTTTCTTCTGTTTAGGGCTCCTAAATCAAGCTTTAAGTGCTAGTAAAGTGAATTTTCTTTCCTGAAACATCCTGTAAGTGGATGGACTTGAAAACATTTTTCAAAACGCTTAATGCTTCTTTTTTTTAGTAAGTTTTGTTCTCATTTTTCGGTCGAAAAGTTATTTGAGTTCAATGCGCTTGTAACCCTGATTTCCTAGGCTGGATACGCGTAGAATGCACGCATCAAATTTTTATTGCGAGTATTTTTGAAAATTTCACTCTATTTTAGCCGTTTCTTTCGTTTTCTCGAAAGAAGCATTTTTTTTTTGACAAAACTCTCTATTTTTCGTTACTAAAAACGGAAATAGGATTTTTCTTCTGTTTAGGGCTCCTAAAATAGGCTTTCAGTGCTAGTCAAGTAAATTTTCTGTCATGAAACATCCTGTAAGTCGATGGACTTGAAACCATTTTTCAAAACGCTTAATGCTTCTTTTTTTTTGGTAAGCTTTGTTCTCATTTTTCGGTCAAAAAGCTATATGAAGTCAATGCACTTGTAACCCTGATTTTCTAGGCTGGATACGCGTAGAATGCACGCAACAAATTTTTATTGCGGGTAATTTTGAAAATTTCACTCTATTTTAGCCGTTTCTTTCGTTTTCTCGAAAGAAGCATTCTTTTTTTGAACAAAACTCTCTATTTTTCGTTACTAAAAACGGAAATAGGATTTTTCTTCTGTTAAGGGCTCCTAAAATAGGCTTTCAGTGCTAGTCAAGTGAATTTTCTGTCATGAAACATCCTGTAAGTGGATGGACTTGAAAACATTTTTCAAAACGCTTAATGCTTCTTTTTTTTTAGTGAGTTTTGTTCTCATTTTTTGGTCAAAAATTTATATGAGTTCAATGCGCTTGTAACCCTAATTTTCTAGGCTGGATACGCGTAGAATGCACGCAACAAATTTTTATTGCGGGTAATTTTGAAAATTTCACTTTATTTTAGCCGTTTCTTTCGTTTTCTCGAAAGAAGCATTCTTTATTTGGAGAAAACTCTCTATTTTTCGTTACTAAAAATGAAAATAGGATTTTTCTTCTGTTTAGGGCTCCTAAATCAAGCTTTAAGTGCTAGTAAAGTGAATTTTCTTTCCTGAAACATCCTGTAAGTGGATGGACTTGAAAACATTTTTCAAAACGCTTAATGCTTCTTTTTTTTAGAAAGCTTTGTTCTCATTTTTCGGTCAAAAAGTTATTTGAAGTCAATGCGCTTTTAACCCTGTTTTTCTAGGCTAGATACGCGTAGAATGCACCCATCAAATTTTTATTGCGGTTAATTTTGAAAATTTCACTTTATTTTAGCCGTTTCTTTCGTTTTCTCGAAAGAAGCATTCTTTATTTGGAGAAAACTTCTATTTTTCGTTACTAAAAATGAAAATAGGATTTTTCTTCTGTTTAGGGCTCCTAAATCAAGCTTTAAGTGCTAGTAAAGTGGTTTTTCTTTCCTGAAACATCCTGTAAGTGGATGGACTTGAAAACATTTTTCAAAACGCTTAATGCTTCTTTTTTTTTTAGAAAGCTTTGTTCTCATTTTTCGGTCAAAAAGTTATTTGAAGTCAATGCGCTTGTAACCCTGTTTTTCTAGGCTGGACACGCGTAGAATGCGCGCATCAAATTTTTATTGCGGCTTATTTTGAAAATTTCAGTTTATTTTAGCCGTTTCTTTCGTTTTCTCGAAAGAAGCATTCTTTATTTGGACAAAACTCTCTATTTTTTGTTACTAAAAACGGAAATAGGATTTTCTTCTGTTTAGGGCTCCTAAAATAAGCTTTCAGTGCTAGTCAAGTGAATTTTTGTGCATGAAACATCCTGTAAGTGGATAGACTTGAAAACGTTTTTCAAAACGCTTAATGCTTCTTTTTTTTTAGAAAATTTTGTTCTCATTTTTCGGTCAAAAAGTTATATGAAGTCAATGCGCTTGGAACCCTGTTTTTCTAGGCTGGATACGCGTAGAATGCACGCATCAAATTTTTATTGCGGGTAATTTTGAAAATTTCACTCTATTTTAGCAGTTTCTTTCGTTTTCTCGAAAGAAGCATTCTTTATTTGGACAAAACTCTCTATTTTTCGTTACTAAAAATGGAAATAGGATTTTTCTTCTGTTTAGGGCTCCTAAAATGAGCTGAGCGTTCAGTGTTAGTCAAGTGATTTTTCTTTCATGAAACATCCTGTAAGTGGATGGACTTGAAATTATTTTTCAAAACGCTTAATGATTCTTTTTTTTTTTAGAAAGATTTGTTCTCATTTTTCGGTCAAAAAATTATTCGAAGTCAATGCGCTTGTAATTCTGATAAAGTGGTTTCAAAATTGGTCAACTGCTTCCACCCTGTTTATGTGCTCTCAAACGAAGCTTGTAGCAATTTTAGTCTGGATGGTTGTCATGTGATTCGTTTTCTTGTTCGCTATCTTTTCGTCGGACTATTTGGTTTTACGGGCGTTTCCCATTATAGATCTCCCCCCAGCTTAGTGGTCATATATCGTATAGCACCTCAATCATGCCAACTATATCATAATCGTACGTCCATAAGAAGGGAATAAACAGCTAAAGCCCGGTGGACATTAATTCCGTTCTCTTAGAGCACGTTTAATTGCTCTTGAACGAATTTCATAGCAATTATTGTTAACGTGTTGGTCTTTTTTATGCAAATTTTTCGCATGATCATTTTTGTGCTTTTCTTCTAGAACATTCGTTGACTTATTCATCATAAAAATTCATCCGTTCTTAATAAAGTTTTCAAGATGAGGTTTTTAAGGGTATTTTTTACGCATTTGTTGGGTTTAGTTAAGGACGTTTCATCATTTTCCGTTTATCATTTTTATCAGATAGTTTTTTGCAGTTTTAAAGAACAAACTTCCTATTTAGTTTCTATATGGATGTTTTATACGTGAAGTTTGTTTCAGTGAAGCTATGCCACGCAATTATATAAAAGTCAAAACGGAATCGTACGATAAGAAGGATTTGGAGTTGGCCATACTACTGATACGAGAAGATGGTTATCAAGTGTCAACACTACGGGACAGGTATGGCATTCCCGAGCAAACTATCCGTGATCATTTGAAGAGAGAGGCGAAGAAATCGAACAAGTTAATCTCTGACGATTCTGAGAAAAAGATATCAAGAGTACTCAAGAAGTTAGCGGAGGCAGGTCATATACGCACTTGGACTAATGTCAGGGAGCGTGTGTTCGAAATGTTGAAAAGCACTGACAGTGTGGTGCCTGAAACATGGAAGAGCGCGAAAAAGACCAGCTGGGATTGGCTTTATTCTTTTCGTGAACGACATCAACTTAAGCTTGACTTCCGAAATCGAACAATTATTGCAGCGCCGATGTGCCCAGCTTTTGAATGCAACTGCGGTAGCAATCTTTTCCAAAAAGATTTGTTTTTCTGTGAAAAATGCATGATCTGGTCCTGTAAAAGTTGTTTTGCTGAAATCAGTTGCAAAGATTGCTTTGGTAAAAATCAGTTGTTTGATTTATAATTGAAGAGTAAAATTACTGATGGGGCTCTACCAGTAGCTTGTGTATCTGTCTATGGATGTGATTTCTCTATTTTCTGATATAAATTAACTTCTTTGTGTTCCTCATTTGCTTTTTCCTTAAGACTGTTGGTTGAGTTTTGAACGTTGGTTGTCAATGAAATTTTTTTTTAGAGCAGAATGAGTGGCGTTGTTTCTTCTCCACAAATTTTTGGTGACGAAGAACCTTGTAATAGCGAAGAACTGCAAAAAATTATTTCCGAGCTGAACGAAAGTGTGGAGAAGTTTGATAAGGAGATAGAGGAGTGTCAAAAGCTAAGAAGAAAGTTAGAACTCAGAGTTTTAAAAGCGATACCGGCCACTTCTGAGATTGAGACGGACGAAACGGCTAGCTTGATGTACGGCGAGTTGAATCTAAGAAAGATACCTGGTTCGAAGCCTTCCAAGTATGGGGTTAATTTAGCGAAAGAGTTGTTTACGCAAACCGAGTTGTTAACACAGATGTGCGATCCGTCTCGTTCTGGTGAGGGGTATAGGACATCTCTTGACGTCACAAAAACCGCACTTATCAAGAAAGCTGTTCTGGATCGGTTCAAGCGCAATTGTTGGCCGGAGGCAAAGGAAGCTATTAGTCGCCTAGGCCGCGAGGCGAAGCGCCAAAAACGAGAGAGAGCAAGCAGCAAAATCTGAAAGTTGAAGGAAAACTGACACAATTGAAAAACAATCGTTTAGAGTTGAAGAAAAGCTGAATCTTAATTGAAAACTTATGATTACACGCTGATTTGCTTGCTTTACTGGATGTTTCAAAATGTTCACTCTTTAACTCACTCATTAAACGGAGTCCCTGTAATCTTTTTAATATTGAAATGAGGGTTGTTTCAAATTGATTTCACTTGTGCTTAAATGTCTTAAGTTTTAACAAATTTCAGAGAATCTAATGCCTGCCTCAAATAGATCACCGAAAGACCGTGGTGTTGTCTACACGCAAGATCAGAAAAATACTTATTTCCTAGTCTTTTATCAACAGGACAAAAGGTATGACATTCTTCCGTTGGACCATCCGGACTGGGGTGATAAATTGTCAAGCAAAGAAAAATTGGAGCTGATAGAGGGACAGGCAATTTGGTTGTATCATAAAGGAAATCGTTTCGAAGGCTTAATGCTTCGCAAGGGATCGTATGAAAAAGTGGCCAAGAAGCGAGACAATCTAGTGCGGAAGCTGGATGAGAGCAACCCCGATGTTTCCGTAAATCATTTGGATTTTTTTGGACATTTCGGAAAGTTGCCACTCCTCTGCCTCAAAAGTCAGCCAAGGTGGGAAGAAAAATGTTCGAACAAAGGGTACATCTAACGACAATCAGGCTCAGAGAGCTGAAAAACCCAGCAAGGCTAAAAAACTTTTAGCTTTCTTGGAAAGCGAATCGAGTGGAGCTGAAAGCGCGACCGAAAATGATGATGAAAAAAAGGGCAACGCTGGTAGAAAAAGTGTGTCAATGGGTGAAATGACTTCAGTGTTGTCGGGAGAAAAAACCCAGGAAATGAGCTCCGATTCCGATTCCGAAAAAGAAAATTACGAGCCTCCCGCTAAAAAGCTGCAAGTGTCATTCTCTGACGAAAACGCAGCTTGTAGTAATAATCCAAAAGTAATTGATAACTTGGAGAAACAGAAAGAGATGCGAGAAAATTCGGTTGATTCTGTTCTCTCTGAGAGTTTGATTGGAAGTCTGTGTGGGGTTATGAGAAGCGTGAAAGACAGCCTGGACCAGTCACGCAGAGAGATGAGACGACAGAGACAGTTCCTTGAGCGGCTCACGTTCTCCACTGACAGTTCGGCTTCGAACAGTGCTCCAACGCAACAGACATCGACAGAGGACATCTGGTTTGATGACGTGAATCTGTACTCAATTGAGGGAAATCGCCCTGGAGTTTATGGAATACGAATGGCATGTGCGCTATTCACCGTAACGGAGCTCAAAGAGGGAATGATTGACCCTTCGAAATCTGATGAAAAGACAAGATCGAGGCTCTCTGATAGAAAGGTAGATGCAATTCGACGGGCACTAGAGCAGAGGTATCCAAATCAATGGGAGCATGCTAAGAGTAGCATTAATCAAAAAGGACTGGACTTGCGGAAGCCACAAAAAGTCAATGTTCCTGCGCTATTGGAAAACAATGAGTGAAGCTTGGAAAATTAAAGATTGGCCGCTTTCTTCGAAACATCTATGATGTTAATGTTGCTTCTTGTATGTTGGTGTCCAAAAAATATTATTGTTTGTTATTTTGAGTCAGTTTTCTTAATTATTTGCTCCTTTCCAATGATAACCCGATGAAATATATTTGATCTCTATGTTAATCTATTTGGTATCCAGATTTTTCTCTGTTTTATATTATATGCAGTCTTTTTTTCTTTAACCTGAAACTCATTTTGTTCATTGTTTGTTTTTTACTTTCGGATGAAGCTATTCATTTTAATACTCTCAAGAATTATTTACTTTACAGTAACGTAAAAACGTTTATCGTTTTTTTTTTCAGAGAATTGAGGTTTCTTTAGCGTTTTTGATCAGTGTTTAATGAAACTAAAATTTCTCATTTAAAGTGCGTATTATTTTCGATAGAATGAATGTTAATTGGAAAGATTTGGCGAGAATTGACGGTCTGCTCACTAGAAGATTTGTTGACTCAGAGAAAAACAATAGTCATAAGATTGCAGTTGAAGTAACACCTGACATGCCTACGAGGTCCGAATTGGAAAAAAGTGAGCTGTATCAAAAAGTCGAGAAATCGTACGAAATGCTGAAAAATATTGTGGATATTAAACCGTTGTGGGGTAATTATTCAAGAGACGGTGGCTTCGTCAGCTACGGTGTTTTTGCGAAAAATTTACTTCCCGCAGGTTGCCGAATACCTTTTCTGTTCGGTTTTCTGGCACCAATAAGCGTTGCGGACATAAAGGATGGAGAAAATGATTTCTCAATTTTTGATTTATCAAGTGCTGAGAAACTCCTTATGCTCGGGCCTGCATCATTTATCAATTCTTCATGCAGGAACAACTCATTCTATGATCCACAACAAAAGGAAAGTTTACTGTACATCAAAGTGGGCGAAAAGTCTATCTTACCGGGGCAGGAAATAACAGTTCTTTACAGTGGAGGTTATTTCGGGCCAAATCGAATAAACTGCCAATGCCCTCACGTGGAATTTCATGGCGCGGATCCATACGTTTTTGCTACGCGAACTCGATCCGGCAAAGTGTTTGCTGAGAATGATTGTAATAGTGATGCTTCTCATGAGGAAAGAGTTGAGGAGATTGAAAATAATATTATTGAGCCACCAGCTGAAGAACAAGATGCAGATAACGAAAGCAGTGAAAGTGAGATTTCCCACCGATCCCTGGGACAGAGCGAACTGAATTGAACTCAGAAAGTCCACAAATTCCTTTCAAATCGCAACTAGAAAACAATAGAAGAAAAAGAAGGGTGACAAAGCCAACTTTTATACCCTACAGAAGAAGAAGAAAGATTGAAGTATTTGCTCTACCGGAGGTTCCTAGCGCCACCAGTGCGCATTCTTCAGACTCGGAGACTCAAAAAAGTAACGATGACTGTTCTATGAGTAAATTACCTGATTCTGAGTTTTTGGCCCCCTTGCATTCAACGCCGCAAAAAGATGTCCTGATCTGGGATCAAATCTGTTCTTCCGACTCTGATGATGACGCCCCTACTTAGCATGAGTCTCCGGATTCAAGTTCAGGCTCATCTACACAAGATGAGGGCTACGAAGAGGAAAAGTTATTTGAAAATTCTTTGCTTTCATTGAATGATTATCGTTCTCAATTACTGCAGATAGCCACTCAGCACTCTCTTTCTGATCGAGCGCTGAAATCTGTACACTGTCTAGTCGCTCAATGTATGCCAGCATCAAATAACTTGCCGAGTTTCAACTCGATACAAACGTATCAATCAAATTTATTGAACTCAGTATCAAAAACAATTTGCTCTAATGGAGTCTGCCTGACTTTGAATATCAAACCACTGCTATCAAAAGTGATCGAAGAGAATCTCCATATTTTGGATCAAAGTAAAAACTGGATTCCTGAGAAAGTTTTGAAGCTGCCTTCTGTGTCTAACGATTCCGTTAAAACAATTTATTTAATCATTAACACCGACGGAATTTCGCCCAGTAAATCATGTAAATACCAACTCTACCCTGTTTGGTTTCAAGTTGCGAATTTACCATGTTCGATTCGATCGCAATATAAAAACCATATACTGGCGGCCTTGTTCGGAGGAGTTGGAAAGCCAAATTGGGATGTTTTCCTGCATTGTCTGAAAAATCAAATGAAGCAACTGATTGAAGAAGGATTTGAATTGGACTTCAATCAGAGAAACATCCAGGTAGTCTTCTTTTGCTTTATCTTTTTGTCCTTTTTCATTAAATTGGATTGACTTTTATGTTTAGGTGAGAGTAAAATGCCCTTTTGCCGTTTTTGATGCGGTCGCAAAAGCGTCCGTAATTAACCAGACTCAATTTAACGGAAGGTACGGCTGTCCAAATTGTTTTGCCATGGGTCGCAGAGCATCAACTAAACAAGTTTGGATTTATCTTTACAGTTGCTCCGCAGCAAAGCGAACCACATCAAGCCGACGACAAATTTTGAAAACTCTTGCGAATGGGCATGCTCTGGCGCCGTTCAGAGGACTTAGAGGTAAATTCTTTTGTTGACTTTCGATCTTTCAATAGAGTTGATAAGAAATTGATTGTTCAATTTTTTGATCTATGTGTTTAGGGCCATCTGTCCTCGAAGACACTTTAGAGTTGCCGAATGCTGCTATCATCGATTATATGCACCAAGTTTTGCTCGGTGTCGTTAAAACTTTTCTGTTCAACCTTCACCAGAAAAGATTGAGCAAAAGGAATTCAGAAGTTGTTTCGAATCGGTTAAAATCAATCATTTTCCCAAGTGGGTTTGGAAGGAAGTTCCGATCTCTCGACTTGATTAAGTACTGGAAGGCGTCTGAGTTGAGAAATTTCACCTTTTATTGGCTATCAGCACTACACGGTGTAATTCATGAAAATTTATTTGCCCATTTCTGTTTGTTATCGCTGGCAATAAGAATGCTCGCCGAATTTTCGGCTACAAACGTAATTCGCGAAGCGCGTTCCTTTATTGAAGTTTATCAGAAAAAAGTGACGTCGTTTTTTACTGACTCGGCTGAAATTTATAACATGCACTCGCTTCGTCATTTGGCAGACCAAGTTCAATCAAAAGGTCCATTGGCTGCAATTTCGGCAATGGGATTTGAAAGCGCCAATTACAAATTAACGCGTACGGTCTCGCAAACAGTCAGTTCTCAAGCAACACCTGACCTCGTTGTGAAAAGATACCTACTTAAATTCAACGTAGAGCAAAGACAAAAAAGTAATTACAGCAACGAAGTTAGGCTTTCAAACAAAATTGTTGAAACCAGATTGCCTGCCCATTTGCAGCCGTCAGAGCCGTTTCAAAGTTATTTGAAGATAACTCTGAGCAAAAGAAAGTTTTTTGCTCACAAAAGTAGCTGCAAAGGAACCGGATGCGCCCATTTTTCCACATATACTGCTAAAACAAAAGCTGGTTCTACCACTAAAATTGGACGTATAGAGGAATTTATTTCATCAAACTCTGATCTTTATTTGTATGTCAGGTCCTTCAAAACTGTGTCGAGTCTTGTATCCATAGCTGAACAGGATTGCACCGATAAAGAAATAAAGGACTGTCTCCAAAACTCACTTGAAGCTCGACATCTGCATTTTACCATAGAACCAGAAAATGATTTCAAACTCCTCCCAGCCTCCTCGTTGATTTCTCCATGCATTGTTTATAAATGTGGAAGCTTCCTATTGTGTTCAGTTTTGTGTAATATTGTTGAACATGATTAAATTGTCTTCAAAAACTGCCAAGGAGATGTATTTCTGCGTTATTTCTTTTCCTCTTTCGCTGTAGCTGGCTTCGTGTTAATTTGTCAAAGTACCAAGGATATCAACTCATACCAATTGCTTTGCACATTGAACGCTCCGTATGGATGCTGCTTTGCTTTCCGAAGTTAATGTCCGTCTTTTCACGTAAAATTTTTCTATTTAGCAAATAATTTCAAACAATTTGCTCAGACCTAATTTCATGTCTTAATTTCTACAGCAAGGGTCAAATGTTTTATGTGTCTGTGCCTAGTGGGAACACTTTTTGAAGACTTTTCTAACAAGTTTAGGGTGAAAATCAAAACACAGAAATGATTTTTTCCTCGATTTGGGGTAATTTCGTGTTGTATGAAAGAGCTTTGTTACTTCTTTTCCTACTTCACTGTTGCTGGATGCGTGTTAATGAGTCAAAGTACCAAGTACATCAACTCATAACAATTGCTTTGCACATTGAACGCTCCATATGGATGCTGCTTTGCTTTCCAAAGTTAATGTTCGTCTTTTCACGTAAAATTTTTCTTTTTAGCAAATAATTTCAAACAATTTGCTCAGACCAAATTACATGTCTTATTTTCTACAGCAAGGGTCAAATGTTTTATGTGTCTGTGCCTAGTGGGAACACTCTTTGAAGACGTTTCTAACAAGTTTAGAGGTGAAAATCAAAACACAGAAATTATTTTTTTCCTCGATTTGGGGTAATTTCGTGTTGTATGAAAGAGCTTTGTTACTTCTTTTCCTACTTCACTGTTGCTGGATGCGTGTTAATGAGTCAAGGTACCAATACATCAACTCATAACAATTGCTTTGCACATTGAACGCTCCATATGGATGCTGCTTTGCTTTCCAAAGTTAATGTTCGTCTTTTCACGTAAAATTTTTCCTTTTAGCAAATAATTTCAAACAATTTGCTCAGACCAAATTACATGTCTTAATTTCTACAGCAAGGGTCAAGTGTTTTATGTGTCTGTGCCTAGTGGGAACACTCTTTGAAGACGTTTCTAACAAGTTTAGAGGTGAAAATCAAAACACAGAAATGATTTTTTTCCTCGATTTGGGGTAATTTCGTGTTGTATGAAAGAGCTTTGTTACTTCTTTTCCTACTTAACTGTTGCTGGATGCGTGTTAATGAGTCAAGGTACCAAGTACATCAACTCATAACAATTGCTTTGCACATTGAACGCTCCATTTGGATGCTGCTTTGCTTTCCAAAGTTAATGTTCGTCTTTTCACGTAAAATTTTTCTTTTTAGCAAATAATTTCAAACAATTTGCTCAGACCTAATTTCATGTCTTAATTTCTACAGCAAGGGTCAAATGTTTTATGTGTCTGTGCCTAGTGGGAACACTCTTTGAAGACTTTTCTAACAAGTTTAGAGGTGAAAATCAAAACACAGAAATGATTTTTTTCCTCGATTTGGGGTAATTTCGTGTTGTATGAAAGAGCTTTGTTACTTCTTTTCCTACTTAACTGTTGCTGGATGCGTGTTAATGAGTCAAGGTACCAAGTACATCAACTCATAACAATTGCTTTGCACATTGAACGCTCCATTTGGATGCTGCTTTGCTTTCCAAAGTTAATGTTCGTCTTTTCACGTAAAATTTTTCTTTTTAGCAAATAATTTCAAACAATTTGCTCAGACCTAATTTCATGTCTTAATTTCTACAGCAAGGGTCAAATGTTTTATGTGTCTGTGCCTAGTGGGAACACTCTTTGAAGATTTTTCTAACAAGTTTAGAGGTGAAAATCAAAACACAGAAATGATTTTTTTCCTCGATTTGGGGTAATTTCGTGTTGTATGAAAGAGCTTTGCTACTTCTTTTCCTACTTAACTGTTGCTGGATGCGTGTTAATTAGTCAAGGTACCAAGTACATCAACTCATAACAATTGCTTTGTACATTGAACGCTCCATTTGGATGCTGCTTTGCTTTCCAAAGTTAATGTTCGTCTTTTCACGTAAAATTTTTCTTTTTAGCAAATAATTTCAAACAATTTGCTCAGACCAAATTACATGTCTTAATTTCTACAGCAAGGGTCAAATGTTTTATGTGTCTGTGCCTAGTGGAAACACTCTTTGAAGACGTTTCTAACAAGTTTAGAGGTGAAAATCAAAACACAGAAACGATTTTTTTCCTCGATTTGGGGTAATTTCGTGTTGTATGAAAGAGCTTTGTTACTTCTTTTCCTACTTCACTGTTGCTGGATGCGTGTTAATGAGTCAAGGTACCAAGTACATCAACTCATAACAATTGCTTTGCACATTGAACGCTCCATCTGGATGCTGCTTTGCTTTCCAAAGTTAATGTTCGTCTTTTCACGTAAAATTTTTCTTTTTAGCAAATAATTTCAAACAATTTGCTCAGACCAAATTACATGTCTTAATTTCTACAGCAAGGGTCAAGTGTTTTATGTGTCTGTGCCTAGTGGGAACACTCTTTGAAGACGTTTCTAACAAGTTTAGAGGTGAAAATCAAAAAACAGAAATGATTTTTTTCCTCGATTTGGGGTAATTTCGTGTTGTATGAAAGAGCTTTGTTACTTCTTTTCCTACTTCACTGTTGCTGGATGCGTGTTAATGAGTCAAGGTACCAAGTACATCAACTCATAACAATTGCTTTGCACATTGAACGCTCCATATGGATGCTGCTTTGCTTTCCAAAGTTAATGTTCGTCTTTTCACGTAAAATTTTTCTTTTTAGCAAATAATTTCAAACAATTTGCTCAGACCAAATTACATGTCTTAATTTCTACAGCAAGGGTCAAGTGTTTTTTTTGTGTCGGCGCCTAATGGAAACACTCATTGGTGGCGTATCCAACATTTTCAGAGGTAAAAATTATACCACAAACATAGTTCTTGTCGTCGATTTGGGGTAATTTCGTGTTGTATGAAAGAGCTTTGTTACTTCTTTTCCTACTTCACTGTTGCTGGATGCGTGTTAATGTGTCAAAGTACCAAGTAAATCAACTCATAACAATTGTTTTGCAGATTGAACGCTCCATATGGATGCTGCTTTGCTTTCCAAAGTTAATGTTCGTCTTTTCACGTAAAATTTTTCTTTTTAGCAAATAATTTCAAACAATTTGCTCAGACCAAATTACATGTCTTAATTTCTACAGCAAGGGTCAAGTGTTTTATGTGTCTGTGCCTAGTGGGAACACTCTTTGAAGACGTTTCTAACAAGTTTAGAGGTGAAAATCAAAACACAGAAATGATTTTTTTTCCTCGATTTGGGGTAATTTCGTGTTGTATGAAAGAGCTTTGTTACTTCTTTTCCTACTTCACTGTTGCTGGATGCGTGTTAATGAGTCAAAGTACCAAGTAAATCAATTCATAACAATTGTTTTGCAGATTGAACGCTCCATATGGATGCTGCTTTGCTTTCCAAAGTTAATGTTCGTCTTTTCACGTAAAATTTTTCTTTTTAGCAAATAATTTCAAACAATTTGCTCAGACCAAATTACATGTCTTAATTTCTACAGCAAGGGTCAAGTGTTTTATGTGTCTGTGCCTAGTGGGAACACTCTCTGAAGACGTTTCTAACAAGTTTAGAGGTGAAAATCAAAACACAGAAATGATTTTTTTCCTCGATTTGGGGTAATTTCGTGTTGTATGAAAGAGCTTTGTTACTTCTTTTCCTACTTCACTGTTGCTGGATGCGTGCTAATGTGTCAAAGTACCAAGTACATCAACTCATAACAATTGCTTTTCAGATTGAACGCTCCATATAGATGCTGCTTTGCTTTCCAAAATTAATGTTCGTCTTTTCACGTAAAATTTTTCTTTTAGCAAATAATTTCAAACAATTTGCTCGGACCAAATTACATGTCTTAATTTCTACAGCAATGGTCAAGTGTTTTATGTGTCTGTGCCTAGTGGGAACACTCTTTGAAGACGTTTCTAACAAGTTTAAAGGTGAAAATCAAAACACAGAAATGATTTTTTTCCTCGATTTGGGGTAATTTCGTGTTGTATGAAAGAGCTTTGTTACTTCTTTTCCTTCTTCACTGTTGCTGGATGCGTGTTAATGTGTCAAAGTACCAAGTACATCAACTCATAACAATTGCTTTGCAGATTGAACGCTCCATATGGATGCTGCTTTGCTTTCCAAAGTTAATGTTCGTCTTTTCACGTAAAATTTTTCTTTTTAGCAAATAGTTTCAAACAATTTGCTCAGACCAAATTACATGTCTTAATTTCTACAGCAAGGGTCAAGTGTTTTATGTGTCTGTTCCTAGTGGGAACACTCTTTGAAGACGTTTCTAACAAGTTTAGAGGTGAAAATCAAAACACAGAAATGATTTTTTCCTCGATTTGGGGTAATTTCGTGTTGTATGAAAGAGCTTTGTTACCTCTTTTCCTATTTCACTGTTGCTGGATGCGTGTTAATGTGTCAAAGTACCAAGTACATCCACTCATAACAATTGCTTTGCACATTGAACGCTCCATATGGATGCTGCTTTGCTTTCCAAAATTAATGTTCGTCTTTTCACGTAAAATTTTTCTTTTTAGCAAATAATTTCAAACAATTTGCTCAGACCTAATTTCATGTCTTAATTTCTACAGCAAGGGTCAAATGTTTTATGTGCCTGTGCCTAGTGGGAACACTCTTTGAAGACGTTTCTGACAAGTTCAGAGGTGAAAATCAAATCACAGAAATCATTTTCTCCTCGATTTGGGGTACTTTCGTGTTGTATGAAAGAGCATTGTTACTTCTTTTCCTACGTCACTGTTGCTGGCTGCGTGTTAATGTGTCAAAGTACCAAGTATCATCAACTCATAACAATTGCTCTGTACATTGAACGTTCCGTATGGATGCTGCTTTGCTTTCCAAAGTTAATGTCCGTCTTTTCACGTAAAATTTTTCTATTTAGCAAATATTTTCAAACAATTTGCTCAGACCTAATTTCATGTCTTAATTTCTACAGCAAGGGTCCAATGTTTTATGTGCCTGTGCCTAGTGGGAACAATCTTTGAAGACGTTTCTAACAAGTTCAGAGGTGAAAATCAAATCACAGAAATCATTTTCTCCTCGATTTCGGGTACTTTCGTGTTGTATGAAAGAGCATTGTTACTTCTTTTCCTACTTCACTGTTGCTGGATGCGTGTTAATGTGTCAAAGTACCAAGTACATCAACTCATAACAATTGCTTTGCACATTGAACGCTCCATATGGATGCTGCTTTGCTTTCCAAAGTTAATGTTCGTCTTTTCACGTAAAATTTTTCTTTTTGGCAAATAATTTAAACAGTTTGCTCAGACCAAATTACAAGTCATAATTTCTACAGCAAGGGTGAAATGTTTGTTGTGTCAGCGCCTAATGGGAACTTTCATTGGTGGCGGATCCAACATTTTCAGAGGTAAAAATCATACCACAACAATAGTTTTTTTCCTCAATTTGGGGTAATTTCGTGTTGTATGAAAGAGCATTGTTACTTCTTTTCCTACTTCACTGTTGCTTGCTGCGTGTTAATGTGTCAAAGTACCAAGTACATCAACTCATAACAATTGCTCTGCACATTGAACGCTCCGTATGGATGCTGCTTTGCTTTCCAAATTTAATGTCCGTCTTTTCACGTAAAATTTTTCTATTTAGCAAATAATTTCAAACAATTTGCTCAGACCTAATTTCATGTCTTAATTTCTACAGCAAGGGTCAAATGTTTTATGTGTCTGTGTCTAGTGGGAACACTCTTTGAAGACGTTTCTAACAAGTTTAGAGGTGAAAGTCAAATCACAGAAATAGTTTTTTCCTCGATTTGGGGTAATTTCGTGTTGAATGAAACAGCATTGTTACTTTTTTTCCTCTTTTCCTGAAGCTGGCTGCGTGTTAAGGTGTCAAAATACCAAGGCGATGAAGCCATGCTAATTGTTCGGCACAATGAATGCTCCGAATGGATGCTCTTTTGCTTTCCAGAAATAATGTCCGTCTTTTCACGTAAAATTTTTCTTTTTAGCAAATAATTTCAAACAATTTGCTCAGACCAAATTACATGTCTTAATTTCTACAGCAAGGGTCAAATGTTTTATGTGTCTGTGCCTAGTGGAAACACTCTTTGAAGACGTTTCTAACAAGTTTAGAGGTGAAAATCAAATCACAGAAACGATTTTTTTCCTCGATTTGGGGTAATTTCGTGTTGTATGAAAGAGCTTTGTTACTTCTTTTCCTACTTCACTGTTGCTGGATGCGTGTTAATGAGTCAAGGTACCAAGTACATCAACTCATAACAAGTGCTTTGCACATTGAACGCTCCATATGGATGCTGCTTTGCTTTCCAAAGTTATTGTTCGTCTTTTCACGTAAAATTTTTCTTTTTAGCAAATAATTTCAAACAATTTGCTCAGACCAAATTACGTCTTAATTTCTACAGCGAGGGTGAAATGTTTGATGTGTCGGTGCCTAATGGGAACTTTCATTGGTGGCGCATCCAACATTTTCAGAGGTAAAAATCATATCACAAAAATAGTTTTTTCCTCAATTTGGGGTAATTTCGTGTTGTATGGAAGAGCATTGTTACTTCTTTTCCTACTTCACTGTTGCTGGCTGCTTGTTAATGTGTCAAAGTACCAAGTACATCAACTCATAACAATTGCTCTGCACATTTAACGCTCCGTATGGATGCTGCTTTGCTTTCCAAAGTTAATGTCCGTCTTTTCACGTAAAATTTTTCTATTTAGCAAATATTTTCAAACAATTTGCTCAGACCTAATTTCATGTCTTAATTTCTACAGCAAGGGTCCGATGTTTTATGTGCCTGTGCCTAGTGGGAACAATCTTTGAAGACGTTTCTAACAAGTTCAGAGGTGAAAATCAAATCACAGAAATCATTTTCTCGATTTGGGGTACTTTCGTGTTGTATGAAAGAGCATTGTTACTTCTTTTCCTACTTCACTGTTGCTGGATGCGTGTTAATGTATCAAAGTACGAAGTACATCAACTCATAACAATTGCTTTGCACATTGAACGCTCCCAAGGCAACACTTACAGGAACCACAGTTTTTCCTGGAAAACTGACTTTCTTGATTTCGGCGTCTTTTCTATCCCAGAAACGACTTGAAATGATTATCGACAACGTCATTCACGTTAAATTAGCTTTTTCTCTAGTTTCCAAGAAAATTCAGAGAAACACGCCAAGACTTGCCAGATCTTGGGTTCCCACGGCAAGACTTCCAAGAACCACAGTATTTCCTGGAAGGGTGATCTTCTTGGTTTTTCTGCTTTTTTAACCCAGAAAAAGCCTTTAACAAGTAAGCACAACGTTATTTTGCAATAAATAACCATTCTCCCTAGTTTGCAAAAAATCTTGGGAAAACACGCAAAGACTTCCCAGATCTTGGATTCCCACGCGAGCGTTTCCAAGTACGTGCAAGTTCCACGCGAGCGTTTCTAAGATCTTGGCAAGATCTTGCAAGTCCTCGCGTGGTTTTCCCAGGATCTTGGAAGTCCTCGCGTGGGGTCGCGCACTGGGTAGCAACAGTGATTATATTGCTTAGAAGAGTTGTAGTCTTTTGTCCGACGTTGGCCGCTAAAAGTGAAATCTGCGTTGTTTTCAGGAGCGTATGCGAAGCTGATGTACAATTGAATAATAAGCATACTTCAATTTGATCTGTGAGGTTTGCAGCCTCTTGTACTTAATGTCGTCCTATAAGAGTTTGTATTATTTTTTGCCAGGCCCAGCTCTGACATTTGAAGGTGCTTCAGAATCTTTAATTTAATTAATAGCCGCAAAGCGATAGTAAGGCCATTATTGTTCTTATCTTGGTTTGAATTAAACCACCCACTTTTCAGAAAATTCAAACTGTTGACCATATAGACAGCGCTACCGATGGAGACTAATTTGCTGAGGAACTCAGTAAAGTAATATCAAAATTTCTGCAAATTTCAAAAAACTTGGAATCGTTCGCTTTTTCGCGTAGTTCTAAAATATGGCATTTTGAGAATCTATCTATGGCTGCCAGAAAATTATTTCGCCTTACCGTTACATATAAGAAAACCAAAACCAATCTAAATTTGCTGTTTTGGTGCAGTGCTTTTTTATGCGTAGGTTTTAATTTATTACTAATCGCTCTGCTAGATTGTGTCCCCTAAAACTTTTCCTCAGCTTCTTGGATGGCTACTATGGAGGTCTTTGATCAGCACATGATCAGTTTGATTTCATGCGGGATAGCGACCTTGGCGTTCATGCCAATTTATTACGGATCGCAGATGGCGGTCCCACCAAAATAGTCTCTGCTATTGGTTCTTTAGCAGGGATTCGTTCTTCTGTATTAAAAACTCCTAACAGCTCCAAGCTCATCTGCGTCTTTACTCGTAGGAGAAGAAACCAATAACTTGTTGATGGCATTCCCCACTACATTATTGAGGTAGGGAACATGAAGGCTCTGTCGACCGGTACTTTTAGTCGGTGAAGCACTTGGTCGTGTTAAGGTGGTATTACGGCTAAAAGCGCCCTAGTCGAGAAGTATTCGGTTTTTAAACATTGATTTTTAAGAAATCGTCCGTATAGTTGGTTTTCTTCCTAGCCAAAAACGAAAAAAAATCCAACAAATTTTTTGTTGAAATCATCATTTTTTTTCGGTATTTAACATACGAGAGATTCGGTATCGTTGAGAGAAACATCAAACTTTTACATTCAGGGTTTCCACAGCAGATTATTGCAGCAGACCGAACAACAATCGGTCGGCATGTTTGATTTCGAGCATAACCAAGCATGAAATACTTTGCTTGTAAACAACAAGAAAGTATGTCAAAGCCAAGTGTATGTGAACACCAATATACACAATTTATGTACAAACATTCGTTAAAAGAAGTTAAATACATATTAAGAAAGAGTTTCAGTTTAAAAAGAAGTAGTGACGAAGAAAGTTCTCGTTAAAACTGAGTTTCTGTTCCTGTTGTATTAAAGACTTCTTCTGCCTCCGGCGCACTCAGCCATTTCAAGCACCATGGAGGGCTTATACTGGCTGAACTTGGCAATTAAAAAGATAATGGATCGGATACATGGCTAGCCGCGTAGGAGATGATGTGATCGGCAATTTATCATTATCACAAGGTAAGTAACAAGTACTGTTAATTAATTTAAACGAAAAAAAAATTCAGGATATTAAAAGTTTGATGACGTTGGTGTGACTCGAACCTCATTGTGTGGACGTCAGAATTTCAATCGATATTAGTGCGCTGCACTAAGTTTTCTTCTGTATTTGGAGGTGTTTCGCATCATAGTTTCATTGTTCTCAGTTTGGAATTGTCTGAAAAATTGAGACGGATGAAATTGGCTCATCCTGAGTCTCGAAGCCACGCGTACATTGTTAATATCGAGTTAGCTGAACGCGCAAAGCTCCATGTTGGATGGCGCATACTTTCAACTTATACTTTTTCGATCGCAATACGAATTAACTTCCAACCAATTAAAGCAGATAGGTAGTATAAAACAAATGATCTTATTTCGTATAATATAATAGTCGTCAGTCTATGGAGAACAAATGCTAAATTTTTCTGTTCGAAAAGGGAGGACTGAAAAATTTAAATTTAACTTTGTTTTAATTTCATAAAGAAAAGTGAAAAAAATCGAAACTGACCAAAAGTAAGAAGTGCTTGATTAAAAGTGCTACGTTGACCTAACCTTAAAACCTCTGAAACCAAACTGCGCGCAGCACAAAGCTAGATGATGAAGTGTTTCTCTTGTTTAATTTAATTCAGTGGAGTATGCAATAGATGGTTAAAAAGACTGAAATAAAGATTTCAAAAGGAAAGGAAGCTTAATTAAATTGATAGTTGCCGTAATTAGCTTTTGTTTTGATGTTTTTTGTGATCTGTCCAGCCCCGAATTTACTAAGCGAGCGGCTGGCTGAATAGATTGAAAAGTATGAAGTGGATTAAAAACAAGTTGTGTCTGGCCCCGGGTTGACTAAGGGAGCGGCTGGCCATACACTCGTAATATTTCTGATCGGATAAAAAGACGACTATGTGCAAAATAAAAAGTAAGAGAGGGAAAAAATAGGAAGGTGACACTTCTCGGCTTCGAACTGCTATCGGTTTGATTTGTTAGTTACCTGTACACGTAATTCTCAGCTGAGCCAATTGGCTTGGCTTCAACAATTATACCAAATCGTTTTGACTTCGCTGTAGGTAATAAACGCTTTGACTGAAATATGAAAAAAAAACAAAACAAAATCACATAGTGATAATTAAACAAAGTTGGAGTCGAACCTTATTTGTAGGTATAGAGATCTTCGTTTTCGTTGCTCCTCACAATTGCGCTGCTGGCTAAAAATTTGTCT
Organism: Convolutriloba macropyga; assembly: GCF_964194025.1. NCBI lineage: Eukaryota > Metazoa > Xenacoelomorpha > Acoela > Convolutidae > Convolutriloba > Convolutriloba macropyga. The sequence continues at coordinate 32,747,515 of NC_134468.1, read as the reverse complement.
AATATTGTTTGGTAGTCATCAAATTCGTGTGATGTTTTTCGCTGCGATTTCAATATAAACTTGCACTTCCTTGTTTTCCCGTTTTTGTCTTCGTATTCCTATTTATTCAATTCCCAAGTTTTCCACTGATGTCAGTCCGGCTGCCGATCTTTCTTGGAAAATAATTTATGGCCTTGAAACTGGGGATGCACTGGGGCTCGATCCTCAGTCTGTCATTCATCAGTGTTTTGGGCTGCTATCTACGCTGGATGGCTATGGTGCACTAGTTTGTCATTTTTTTTAGTATTGAAGGTGATCGAGAGTACTTTTGCAATTATTAAGCGGGCACTGCCTTTTTTTGCGAATTAGTTCCACTACAGACTGTGTGTTGTGTTTGCTGGCCCCACTAATATACCCGTTTGCTAGTTTAATCTGAACTTCTCTAATTGTTTGCATGTTTGCTTCTTCCTGAAGTTTTTGGACCTTGTAAAATATAGGTTTTCGTAAGCAGATCCTCAAGGCTCTATTCTGGACACATTGTATTTTATTAATGAGTGCTTGGGATTGGTCAATCCAACAGGCATTTGAGTACAAAAAAGAGGCCTGATCCAAGATTTGTATACCAATAAAAGACTCTCTTCGTTGACGTTTAGATTGCTAACAATTGAAATAACCTGCTGTTTGCTCTCTTTAATAGGCTATTACAGTGATCGTTCCATCTGAGATGAGGAGTGAGAGTGATACCCAGAAACTTTAGCGACTGTGTTTTTCCGACGGGTACTCCTTTTAATTTTAAATTGATCTCAGACTTTTTCTTAGATGGGTTTTTAAAAATCATGTACTGAGTATTGTTAGGATTTATTTTAATTTTCAAGTGGTCACACCTGTCCATAAGGCTATTTAGTAATGATTGCAGATTGTTTTGAATTAGTTGTGTTAAGCGAGATCTGTAGTACAGGGCAAAATCGTCAGCGAACTGTGAAATCTGTGCTTTCATTTTTGGCAATCGGCTAACGTATATAAGGAATAGAATGGGAGTAATTACGCTGCCTTGGGGCACACCGGCTGTCGGGCAGTAACTGGCGCTAACAGTAGATTTTATCTTTACGTAAACGTTCCTTTGTGACAAGAATGAATTTATCCACTTAATGATTGGGATCCTTAGCACAATTGAATTTAATTTGTGGATCAACCCTAGACGCCATACGGCATCAAATGCTTTTTCAACATCCAAGCAAACTACACCAACCATTTCAGACCATTGGAAAGCTTCAATAACGTGCTGAGTGAGTTTGATGAGATTGTCTGTGGTACAGCGATGTTTCCTGTAAGCGCTCTGAGTTTCGCCAAATACATTTAGACTTTCGCAATGTTCTAAGACAATGTTTTTCACAACAGTTTCGCAAAGTTTGGCCAGGCAATTTGTAAGACTAATAGGTGGATAGTTTTCAGCCTTTGATCGGTCTTCATCTTGCTTTGGTATCATTGTTATCTGTGATTCTTTCCAATTTACTGGAACATGCGAGTTGTTAATTGAACTAGAAATGAGGAGGCAGGCTAGGGCTTCTATACTCCGTGGTAACTCACTGAGCACTTTGTAGATGATTTTATCTGGTCCGGGGCATGACTTTCTCGATACTCTCAATATTTCATCGAAATCTTTTGTTGTAATCACAATACAAAGTTCCTCGGTGTCAAAGTTTGTACTTAGAAGTGCTTTGGTTTCCTTTTCGATTTTCTCGCAGTGTTCGGCAATTTCTGTTGGTACTGTTGTGTGGTCTTTCATTGTGTCTTTTAGGAGTTGTTTGAGGAGCTCACTTTTTTCTTGATCTGTAACTGCCTTCGACTCTTTATATATTAAATCGGGATAGTCTCCAGTTTTTTTGTTTTGATTCGTGGTCATTTGTTAGTTCTTTTATAGCTCTCTAAATACCATTACTGCCCTTGTCTCTTGCACATTCCCAAATTTTAGCTCCTTTTTGTTCTTTGTTCTTCTGACTGCCTGATTGATCGTTTGATTTCTTTCTGCAGATAATTTATCTCGGTTTTTAGAGACCTAAATTCATCGTCAACTGCACCTTTGAGTTCTCTTAGCTTTTTTTCAGTTTTATCAATTTTTGTGTCTCAAAACTGTAAGGAAGCTTGTTTTTGTTGACATAAGAGTCTTCCAACGATTTGTGTATTATTTCAACCAGATTGCTGCTAAACTCATTTAGTTAATCTTTTCCCGGATACTGCGCAGGCCAAAGGTTCGATGATCTATACCATTTTCTAGCGTTTTCTCTGAATTGTCTGAAGTCAATTTCGAATTTCAATTCAAATATTTTGTTTATTTTGAGGTTAAACGTTGTGATTGTGGTTCTATGGTCACTACCCAGATCCTCTGAGACTTCGAAATTGCTAAAATTCGTAAAAACTGTACTATCGCAAAAGTGCTAATCGAGCATGTTTTTAGTTTTTCCGTCGAACGACTGATAAGTGTGGTGACCGTTGTTTAGCAGTTTAAAATGACCGTTGTCTAATAGATTCAGGAGTTTCTCACCGTGTTCAGAATCATAGGAGCAGTTTAATTCTTGGTGGGGAGAATTGAAGTCACCACAAACAAAAACATTTGTCATACTTTCTGAGAATACTTTTTCCAGTGAGAGTGGTTTTCCAGGTGAATTGTAAACAGATATTATCCAAAAGTCTCCACAATACGGTAGCGTGATGCATAATTTTTGTATTTCCAGTGTTTTTCCGCTGCAATCGTTCTCTTTTTCAGCTGGTTCTGTTTGGTTTATGACGATGTTGTTCTTTATTAAAATAAGAGAGCCATGATGACTGTTGGCATAAGTTTCTGTTGCAACAATATAATTACGAAGAGGGCTTGTTTTCTGTTTTTTTTTTTGTTTCCAAAGCCAAGTCTATGTAAATTAATCAATAGAATTCTCATCAATGTCCAACAAATATGTTACTTTTTTGAAATGAATAATAACCAAGAAGTTTTTATTCGTCCAGTTATATTTTTGAACGGGCTAAAAAAGAGTTTTCGACGATTTTGCATAACTTCGATGATTTTACCTTTGAAATTCCTGCAACAGATTGCTATAATAACGTTTGACTATATTATAGACAAAAAAACCAAAATTTTCTACGTAAAAAACTGACTATTTGTTTTTACGTCTGAAGCCAATTATGCCGACGATCTCTTACGGTTGAATACCAAACATCTACATTCAAAAATACTGAATCTCTCTTGCGTCCAAAGACAACGGTACCGAATCTTTCTTACGTTCGAAATCGACTATACCAAACAAAGCAAACGTACCGATGCTTTCAGACGTTTGAAAACAAATATACCGAACAGTTATTACAAATACTTCATTATTGTTCGGTTTTCTCAACTAACGTGTTTGTGGGTGAAGGGCACTTTCGGAGTTGCTTAGCCCCAGTTGGTTGACATTTAGTTTTCTTGATTTTGTTTTAATTTTGATTGACATTTTTTGTTTGATTGATTGGCCAAAGGAACAATAATTGATTTTTTGAGCGCGCGAAATATGTGTGAGATGTGATCCGAGGTGAGAGCAAAAAACAGTGTTCAGGTAGGGAAGCTGAGGAGGATACTTATGTATAATGTATTTATCTCGAAACCTATTTTGTGTTGTTTAAATGCGCGAAAGCCACTGTGACCGCAAAACACAGCATTAAAACGTATCCATAAACTGAATACCAAAATTCCTACTAAAAAAGTAGCATTAGCGTAGCACGTCATTGAAATTTAGAGTTCAAGCGAAAAGTCTTAGTAAAATACAGAGAGGATTCAATTAAACAAATTGGAAGACTTTCACCAAAAATGTCGTGAGTATACTAGAGTGGTATGATGGGCTAAAAAAAATAGAAAAACTGGAGTTTGATTTCTTTTAATTGTGATTATTTGAAACAATGACGAATGTGCCTGCTAACAATTCTCATACGTTAGCTAATGAAGCTACTTTGAGGGATATAAATATATAAAACAAAGCAATCTTCTGGGCGGTAGCGCATAAGACAGTAAAATCATAGCGTTGGGCTACTGTTGTTGAAATTGTTCGACTGTTTCTCCTTTAATATTGACAGAAGATCTCTCTGATCTGAGATAACTCTGAATTGATCACCTAATAAACAATTTTCAAACTCGACCAGACAACTCCAAAAAATTCAAAGCTTTAACAACGTGATATTAACCAAACTGCTTCAAAAAAAATTGTTACACCCTTTTATTTTCCAACCACCACCAATTACATGTTTTTGAGCAGCCCCAAAACCCGCTGGGCGAGTTATATCCGCTTTCTTCTCTTGCGTGATTTGCGTAATTGTCCAAGCTAATGTTTTCTAAGTTTTGGAGTCATTTTTGTAGAGGATGACTTACTGAGCGAGATTCGGAACAATTTTTCTAAGTACGACTGAAGTGTCATACTGAATCATTATATCCAGTTGTAGATTGAATATCTTCAATAAACGTTTTTAGTTTTTGGCTATCCTAGAATACTTTTAATGGTTTTCGAACTTCTGCTCTAATTTTTAATCTGATATTTTAAGGGTCTTTTTTCAAGTACCCGCAGAGACAAGGATTCCGCCCTTCTCAGGTTCCAATTTCGGCGATATCATAAAAGTGTACAGTCACTGAATTTCTATACATATAAATTTGTCGACTTGAGCAGGAAATTACAGCAACAAC
>NC_134468.1:32707365-32742637 GCF_964194025.1 Convolutriloba macropyga | reverse complement strand
ACAGCGAATTATTTACATGGATTGAAATTTTTTTAAAACATTCGGTAACAGGCTTTAATGACTATGGGCACACATTCATTAAAATTGGAATTTAGCATTTAGCTCCCGAACTTTGGCACTTTTTCGTACAAAGATCTGGCATTATTTTATCTTTTAAATATAGCGAAATGATAGTCCTATTTCTTTCTGAGACAGGAGACAGTACGTGACGTAATTGATCCATATTTTAGCTCTGTTTTGAACAGGTGTGTGGCTTCTCGCAAATGAAGAAGTCAGTGGACATTCCAGGAGTGCCCAATTTCATCAGATCGGGAAAGGTGGGGGAGGGAAAGGAGACCCTGAATTCACAGCAGCTGACCAAATTGGCTGAGAAAACAGCAGAGTTGAAAGCTGCAGCACCTGTGCTCAAAATGGACATGTACTAGTCCACATCTCTCCAAATCAGTTGCAATCATACTCCATTTGAACCAATGAGCAATTATTCAAACTTTAATAAATGATGTAGTCAGTATTAAAAAAAACCGGAGCATGAACAAACTTTCGTCAAATAGATTGATAATAGCAAAAAACTTATCTGTAGTCTTTTTCATTGGCAGCTCTTTTTTATGAGTTGTTAGACTTTAGTAGTAGCTGAGCTATAATAAACGCATCGTTTGCGGACGATAAGAACAATAAAAGGATGGACCGCCTTAAACAATCAGTTCGTCCAGTCGGTTCAACGCCAGAGAAATTTCGAGTCTTCTTTGTGCAATGAAACTTTTGTTTATTCCGATTCCAAGAAGAGTATCGATGGAGTCTTTTTTCTATCGATAATTTTTGAAGTGTATTTAAAACATTTAAAAGTAAACGCCGCACGTGAAAACTAAGTGTTTAAGCGAAACACTGAAAGAATTGAAGAGCAGAGCAAAAAGGCGGTCGGTTTCTGATCATAGCGCATTTTTGGGAGACAGCGAGAAAGTAGGTATGACATAATTGTCGCTAATCGAGCAAAATTTTTTCGTCACGTGCAGCTTTTTCGATACAGTTTTTGTAGTTTAAAACTTTGTATGATGTCTAAAAGATTACTGCCGACTAAAAAAATAAATTTTTTCGAATTGTTTGATAGCGCTTTGGAGCATTTTATATTTCGATCAAATTAATTCCGGATATTTTAGTAAAAGGGTGAATTTTTCTATAGAATTTAACAACTTTTTAATTTCGTTATACATTTTTCCTACCTTTTCTATTTCTTCCTAAAAAACAGTTGTTTTAAATTAATCGTTTCTAAATTTTGAAGTGGTTTTTCTAAACTAAAGAAATAAAAAATTGTACCTTTTGCTACAAATTAGTGGTCAATTTGTTTCCACTTCAAATTAGTTTTCGCGTTTGTTGTTCCAAATGATATTTTATAATGATGTAAACAGCTTTATTAGTTTTATTTAAGTTATACTTCGAGTCAAATTTGTAGTCTTCCGGCTTTTGTTTTTCATTTATTTTTGTTCACGTTTTTATTTGCTCTCGGACAAAGTTTGTAGAAATTGCAATATTCCTGCTGGTCTTTCCTATGCAGTTTCTTGTAACACCAACTTTTTATTAATCATTTTTCTGTCAATGTAACGGGATAAACAGGTAAAACTCGGACGCCATTAATTGATTTTGGAGCCTTACGGCTTAGAACCTTTCAACTTAAAAGCCTTACGACTTGATATTGGAGCCTTACCCCCCCCCCCCCGCCCACACACACACACACACACACCCCACACCCCCGCCCCACACACACACACACCCCACACCCCCCCCCCCCACACACACACACACACACCCAACACCCCCCACCCCACACACACACACACACACCCACCCAACCACTCACCCACCCACCCATACACACACACACACACACACACACACACACACAAACACACACACATAAACACAAACACACACACACACACCAACCACTTCACCCTCCTCCCATTCCAACTCTTCCACGGCATTCTACCTGTCATCACGCAAGCTCGCATCCAACCCTGGTGACTTTATTGATAATTCTATTAACGCACTAACGTTGGATTTTTTTAGCTCGATTTCGAAAGTTGCAATTTTTTACGGGCAGAACAGCAGAACATAAAAAGTATTTAACTGCATCATGTTGATCCAACGAACTGAGAACAGGTGTGAACTATTAACCCAGCAAAAGTGCCTTTAAAAAATAAAATGTGCCTTATGAATGCAAACAAAATGCAAAGGCAGGTTTAATGAAATACCATTCATTCTCTTCTGATTACAACCCGAAGAGGAGTAATGGCATTTTTTTTAATTGGTGACTTCTATTTTCAGCGCTTGCGTGTATCAGAGAAAGTAGAAGGCCGCACGTGTATTGAGGGCAATCTGCTCAACAAAGTTGCAATAAGAAAAAACTTAGTGCTTTAAGTTTAAAAATTGCGCTGACAGAGCGCAAAAAAAGTCGGTGCATAAAAAATTGTTTTAACTCACTTTTTTCAACTAAAGATATTTGTCTCACTTACTTTAACTATTAATGGTACATTTGGAAGCATTGCGGTCCTTTTGCAGCAAATATTAGTTTACGTTATCCCAAATTTTTCAATCATTTAGGGAGTTTTTCTTTGAAAATACTTGTTCTAGTGGTCATCTTCCAACTTGATGGATATTTGTTTGAGGATGGGTTTGCTAAGGAAAATGGTGTACATTTGACTAAAAATTGGTCACTTTTCATCTGTTTTTATTTTTTTTCACCTGTATATTCTAAATTCTGGCTTTTGGCACATATTTGATCGCTTTTCTTTTCAGAGCTTTCCTAGAGGTATGCGTTTTAAAAATTAGATTTTAGGGTTATACAAGTCAGTTTTTTTAAAATTAAAATAAATGATGCATTTATTAAATTTTTTCAGTTTGAACTTTTGGAGGTTTCTATGGTTTTGTGGTTTAATTGTTGTTTCAATTGTTTTATGTTTCTGAAAAATTTCATCAACTTCTTGAGCAACCAGAAGATTGGGTTTTTAGGAAAATTGGTTTTTGAAGTAGGTTAATATATTGATTTTTTTTGTTGTTCTTCTTAGTCTTTCTCTTTCCTTGTTTTTCGCGGTATATATTGTTTATCTTGTATTCTTTTTCCACCATCTGGTTATCGGTTGTTGAATCGAAACTACTTTCTATTGCTTGTGTTTCTGCGAATTGTACGATTTCAAACAAATAATCCGTTGTTTCCCACTTTTGTTATCAGACATGACGTTTCTCATCTTAATTTTGTTCTGTCTTTGTTTCACAATTACGAGTGTAATTAAATAAGCGTCTACACTCGTTCATTGGGAGCTGTGAAAATTAAACCATAAAAGTTCAAAATTAGGTACTTTACAATTTAGAGTCACAAAAAAAACAAAATGCCCCCATTTGAGGCGATTTTGGAAGAAAACTGAATATTCAACTCAATATCAGTACAGAACCGAATAGCAAAGACCTGTCATATGAAGGTGTTAAATAAATGTTTACACCAACAAACAGTGCAGTGGATTGACCTCATTCCCGAAGACAGGTGTGAAGATAGACACCGAGCGATAAGGAAATAGAGCAGAACAAGAGCAACGCAATTCAAAAATCAATAGAGCGGCAAATTCAGGATCCAAACAGCGACTCACGACATATTTAAGTTGAAACATTGAGCCGAGCAGCTCCTGGAAAACAATCTTTGCTTATAATCTTAGCAAAAAAGATTGCGGTGCACAAGCGGTCGAAGATACTGGCCGTGATTGTATGAAGTGCTTGCTCCATGTCCAACTATCGTGAAATAAGATAAATATACACTAAAAATTACGGAAACGTTGAAATCACGTTGCAAAAATAGGATATCCAGAACAATTGGGCACCAACGCCGCGATAACAATTCGCCAAATTTCTCCCATCGAGGGGCACCAAAACGAAAGGAAAGGTCCACAAGCACTCAAAAATATGAGACACAAAATAGAAGGGGGAACCCGATCAACAAGCCCCGGCTGACGATGTAAGTGGAGGAGTCTCATCTAACAGACCTAACATATCCAGAGCACTTCGATTAATAATGTCAGTCAACCCGGCACTTCCAACCTCACCAAGCAAGCAAATGGAAATCGTGCCGCCAGTTAGCAAAAGAGATCAAACGGATGTTGACCAGCCACGCCGCAGCTACCGCCACCAAAACGCAAATCAACCGGACGGTTCAGTTGTCTAAAGACCTCCTAGTTTTCCTTAAGAATGCTCGTACGATAAAAATCATATGCTGGCCTATTCAACTACATCCTTCCAACCTAGCAAATCAGCGTTTATCCCAGTATCTCGGAGAAACAAACTCCTCGAAAGAATTCGAACCCGCGCCGAGCAAAAACCGACTTCAACATGTCTACAACTAGTAAAAGCTTTCCGCAACTTCCACTAGTACAAACGGAAATTTTGAACATCGAATTAGAATCGTATTGAAGACCAAAAATTATAGCTTGTAGACAGAACTCTTTTTTGCGTTCACACAGTTTTTGTAGCCAAACCGTACAATGTTATTCAATTATGGTTTGTGCCCTGCATTTTGGTGGGTGCAAATTGTTAGCAACCCCCAGACGCACTTGGCACTTTTTTACATAACAATTTCCTCTGTAATGAAACCTGCTGTCACTGGGGCATGCAAAAGGTACTGGGGGCACAAACGGAAAAGATACTATTGTTGTTACACGACACCTCCAGACTCATGAATTATTAATTAATTGACCTCTTTATAACTTGTTTAAAAACTTGTTTAATTGTTTCACTGATGAGTGCAAACAAATATTTGGAGAAACTGTTATTCACGCCATGTCATCAGTAAGTTGTAACTTACAAAACTCGGTTATTTTTTGTTAAACTAGCTTTCATGATATCCATTATAAACTCAAATCTTAATACGTTGTTGTCTTTTAATTGGTCAACCAACGACCAAATCAAGTCCTGCATTGATTTGCAAAATTAAGATATCCAGAACAATTGGGCGCAACGCCGCATTAACAATTCGCCAAATTTCTCCCATCGAGGGGCACCAAAACGAAAAAGATCCACAAGGACTCAAAAATATGAGACACAAAATAGAATGGGGAACCCGATCAACAAGCCCCGGCTGACGATGTAAGTGGAGGAGTCTCATCTAACAGACCTAACATATCCAGAGCACTTCAATTAATAATGTCAGTCAACCCGGCACTTCCAACCTCACCAAGCAAGCAAACGGAAATCGTGCCGCCAGTTAGCAAAAGAGATCAATCGGATGTTGGCCAGCCACGTCGCAGCTAGCGCCACCAAAACGCAAATCAATCGGATGGTTCATTTGTCTAAAGACCTCCTAGTTTTCCTTAAGAAAGCTCGTACGATAAAAATCATATCATGGCCTATTCAACTACATCCTTCCAACCTAGCAAATCAACGTTTATCCTAGTATCTCGGAGAAACACACTCCTCGAAAGAATTCGAACCCGCGCCGAGCAAAAACCGACTTCAACATGTCTACAACTAGTAACAGTTTTCCGCAACTTCCACTAGTACAAACGGAAATTTTGAACATCGAAATCGAATTAGAATCGTATTGAAGACCAAACATTATAGCTTGTAGACAGAACTCTTTTTTGCGTTCACACAGTTTTTGTAGCCAAACCGTACAATGTTATTCAAATATGGTTTGTGCCCTGCATTTTGGTGGGTGCAAACTGTTAGCAACCCCCAGACGCACTTGCCACTTTTTTACATAACATTTTCCTCTGTAATGAAACCTGCTGTCACTGGGGCATGCAAAAGGTACTGGGGGCACAAACGGAAAAGATCCTATTGTTGTTACACGACACCTCCAGACTCATGAATTATTAATTAATTGACCTCTTTATAACTTGTTTAAAAACTTTTTTAATTGTTTCACTGATGAGTGCAAACAAATATTTTGAGAAACTGTTATTCACGCCATGTCATCAGTAAGTTGTAACTTGCAAAATTCGGTTATTTTTTGTTAAACTAGCTTTCATGATATCCATTATCAACTCAAATCTTAATACGTTGTTGTCTTTTAATTGGTCAACCAACGACCAAATCAAGTCCTGCATTGATTTGCAAAAATTGGATATCCAGAACAATTGGGCGCAACGCCGCGTTAACAATTCGCCAAATTTCTCCCATTGAGGGGCACCAAAACGAAAAAGATCCACAAGGACTCAAAAATATGAGACACAAAATAGAATGGGGAACCCGATCAACAAGCCCCGGCTGACGATGTAAGTGGAGGAGTCTCATCTAACAGACCTAACATATCCAAAGCACTTCAATTATTAATGTCAGTCAACCCGGCACTTCCAACCTCACCAAGCAAGCAAACGGAAATCGTGCCGCCAGTTAGCAAAAGAGATCAAACGGATGTTGGCCAGCCACGTCGCAGCTAGCGCCACCAAAACGCAAATCAATCGGATGGTTCAGTTGTGTAAAGACCTCCTAGTTTTCCTTAAGAAAGCTCGTACGATAAAAATCATATGCTGGCCTATTCAACTACATCCTTCCAACCTAGCAAATCAGCGTTTATCCCAGTATCTCGGAGAAACACACTCCTCGAAAGAATTCGGACCCGCGCCGAGCAAAAACCGACTTCAACATGTCTACAACTAGTAACAGTTTTCCGCAACTTCCACTAGTACAAACGGAAATTTTGAACATCGAATTAGAATCGTATTGAAGACCAAAAATTATAGCTTGTAGACAGAACTCTTTTTTGCGTTCACACAGTTTTTGTAGCCAAACCGTACAATATTATTCAATTATGGTTTGTGCCCTGCATTTTGGTGGGTGCAAATTGTTAGCAACCCCCAGACGCACTTGCCACTTTTTTACATAACAATTACCTCTGTAATGAAACCTGCTGTCACTGGGGCATGCAAAAGGTACTGGGGGCACAAACGGAAAAGATCCTATTGTTGTTACACGACACCTCCAGACTCATGAATTATTAATTAATTGACCTCTTTATAACTTGTTTAAAAAGTTTTTTAATTGTTTCACTGATGAGTGCAAACAAATATTTTGAGAAACTGTTATTCACGCCATGTCATCAGTAAGTTGTAACTTGCAAAACTCGGTTATTTTTTGTTAAACTAGCTTTCATGATATCCATTATCAACTCAAATCTTAATACGTTGTTGTCTTTTAATTGGTCAACCAACGACCAAATCAAGTCCTGCATTGATTTTCTTGGTAAACTGATCTAAAACAATTAGTGAGATAGCCTGATTCGCTCCGGGAATTGACACAAATTTCACATACACAATATTTACGACAAAAGAAGACAGTACGGGAAGCAGAATCTACCTAAAACTTCATATTAACAAAAAATAAAAGTACTGATTACCAGTAATTTTTTATTGTTCTGACCCCTCTTGAGGGGGGAAGAACTGTACACTCAAATGGGTTTTTTGTTTAGACAATTTCCGCCGATCGATATATTCATCGTAGAGAGTTGAGACAGGTCTCATTAAAAAGCTCGTCCAGCAAAGAAAATGGAATTAAAAAGACTTTTTCTTATTTTCTTTTTTTAAGCGAGTTAACGAGGTTTTAAATTCTGAGTGAATTCCAATGTTTTTATTCACATTTTCCGGATTTTTGACTCATTGATTCATTGATTTAAATTCAGATGATAGATGATACAGAGCATTTTATACAGAATATTGAGCTTAATTACCACCTTGGACACCATACGAGTCAAATGACTCTACAAGAGGTGCGCAGAGAAAAACCGTGCAATACTTAAAAAACAAATCGAAAACATCTTTATTATCCAAATAATATGCCCTAAGCTTAGTTCGAATCGAAAAAAATCTGTTCTTTAGATACTTGTTTGGGTAATAGACTTTCTTTAGCAAGGTAGTTGAACATTTTTATTATTGAAAATCTCAAGGATTTCTTCTGAGTCTGTGTTTTAAATTTGGTAAAGGGACGAGTGACCTAATGGATGCCCGCGTGTTCGGCCTGTTACTGTCAACATCAAGAAAATTCAAAGGAGAACCTTTTGCAATCAAGTCAAAAACTGACAGCACGTTGTAACGCTTTAAAATGCGTTTTTGTAGACAGAAAATCAAACTGAGTTTCAATTTTTTGCGGAACCGTAAGCTAAAATGCCGTACGATATCATTGGTTTGGCATAACTATTATACATTTGTAATAGAAAGGTTTTCGTAAAAAAGTTTCTTGCTCGGAACAGCATTCAGTTGAATTTCGCTAATTTTTTGCCAACATATTCAATGTGGAGATCAAAATTCAGATGCTTATCTATGAACACTCCTAGATATGTGAATCAATTTACTTCTTCAAGCACTTCGCCTAATAGCAGATTTTTTGGTTTTTGTACATTCCGGCCAAAACCAACAATTTTACATTTTTTACTGTTAATGACAAGTTTGTTTCTTAAGGACCAATTTTCAATCCTTTTCAAGTCATTATTGAGCTTTTCCTCAATTTTTCCTCAATTTTTCCTCAATTAAAATTGTTGTGTCGTCTGCAAAAAGTGCTATATTTGAATTATCTTGAACAATTTGAGGCAGATCATTGATAAACAAAAGAAACAGCAACGGGCCCAAAATTGATCCCTGTGGAACACCTACATTAATTTCCTTTTTTTTCGACTTTTTTGATCCGTGGACTACAAATTGTTTTCTATCTGACAGGAATGAAGCAATGAGTGTACTAATTTTTCCTCGAAAGCCTAGATTTTGTTTTTTTTTATCAGAAGTGAATGATCAATTGTGTCAAATGGCTTTTGAAAGTCAATGAAGCAAGCGAAATTCATTTTTTGGGAGTCAATAACATTTCGCATCAGTTCTGTAACTGATGCGATAGCGTGTGTGCATGAGCGTTTTGGACGGAAACCGAACTGTTCGTTTGAGAGAAGTTGATGTTTTTCGAGGAATTCAACCATCCTTGTATTCAAGACTTTTTCAAACACTTTGCTTAGGGATGGCAATAGACTAATTGGTCGATAGTTTGAATGGTTTTCAAAACTTCCATTTTTATGTAGATGAATTACCTTAGCTGTTTTAAGACAAACCGGAAAAAACCCTTCTTGAATGCTCCTATTTATCAGCTCAGCCACATGCTAGCTAACTACAGAAGCTACAAGTTTTAAAAGTTTATTACTAATTCCATCATGACCCGCTGTGCTTTTGTTTTCTAATGAAATTATTATGTTGAATATTTCGATAGTGTTGACGGGAAATAAGAAAAAAATATTGTCGTGACATGGTAAACCTGGCTCACTGTCTACATTGTGAAAAGGTGTGTTGCTCACTTTCTTCCCTACTTTGATAAAAAAGTGATTAAATTCTTCATCAATGTCTTACTGATTTTTTCCTTTGCCCTAGGAATTCTTTGAACACTTTAAATTTTTGTGCCGGACTACCTGATAAAGTCACTGATCATAGTGTTGTTTGCGAGCGTTTCGCACTTCATTTGTTACTAAATTACGTAATTGCTTGAACCGCACTTCATTTTTACTATTTGGGTGAGATATGAGTGTATCATGTGCACGATCTCTCCTGCTAATGAGATTCTTTAACCTGTTTGTCATCCAACTCTTTTTGAAGAATTTCTTCTTCGTAAAAGGAAATTTATCATCAAAAATTTGTAGAATGATTGAACTTAGTTCACACCATGAATTTTCAAGATCACAATTATTCATCTTGTTTAATCTATGTTGGACAATGAAGAGGAAATTCAATTCTCAAAAAATTCAAATTCTCAATTCTCTGTTCATTCTCAAAAAATTCTAAAATCACGACTGTAATAAAATTCATTAGATTGAGAGCTAGAGACTGAAAATTCAAATTCATGAATAAATTAGAGCGTAATGATCGCTGAAAGACCATTTCAGGATTGATACTTCTTTCGATTGTTTTGACAAAATATTATCGATTTATTTGCTCGTGAACTTAGTTACTTTTGTAGTTTCTGCGTTTTGCATTTCAAAATTAAATGAATTGATCAAGTTTTGGTACTGTTGAAGTTATGCATCAGAGGTATCAATATTAAAGTCACCACAAATAATAATTTCCTCTTTCATCGCGTTTATATTGAACAATAAACTTTCAAAAGTCTCAAGGAAATTTTGAATTTTTTCCGAGGGAGGCCTGTATAGAACGCAGAAATTTATTCGCTTTTTTCCGCGCTCTATGGATAGTAGTAGATGTTCCAGATTTTCTTCAAAAAAGAAATTAGATATTACAATACAATCATCTCGTACAAAAAAGCCAACGCCTCCTCCTTTTTTGTCGTTTCTATTTTTTACTATCAATGGTTGATACCCTGTTATGAAATACATATCTATGGGATCGTTATCGGTGAGTCAGGTTTCGCATACAACTATTACAGCTGGTTTGGTTTTGAGGATTTCTAGTTGACAGCACAGTTGGTCATGATGGGATCTTAGGGATTGCACGTTTATAAACAAAAGCACTTTCGATTGTTTATCCATTTCCTAGTAATAGATGGTTGTCCAATTACTTGATATTAAAACTATTACGAAAACACGAAGCCGAAAAGAGGTGTACACTGCGCCTATTTTTTAAGCCGCGTTATTTAATGTTTGGACAATCATCTATTGGGTGGAGTATTGTTGTCATTAAGTTTTTTCCAGCTGGTGTTGCTCCCATATGATAAATTTCGTCAAAATTATCAATTTCAATTACATCGCCAGGTCGTTTGTTTCGTCGCTGATTTGACAATTGGTTAGTATTCTAGTTGTTGGCTCGGTTGCGTTGAATAGGAGATATTTTCTTTATTGCCCGTGATTCAAGATCTTCAACTGCTTTAACACTATCAACAGGTTGTGTTACACGCCCATTCTCAGTTTTTAAAAACAGTTTTACCCTACAGTTGTAGGTCGTGGTGACCAAATACAGCTCGTTAGCGCGCTTTTGAATAGCCAAATCATGTTGGGGGAGACGTTGTTTCATATATACGGGTTTACCATTTAGTGGGTTCCTAAAATTTGCGAGCATTGGTCGACGATTGTATAATTCAACTTTATCGTTGTAGTAAATAAACTTGACAATTACCGCAGGGGGGGTGTTACCTTTCCAATTACCCAATGGATGACAGGCTTTGATTGCGTCCGGAGACATCGAATAATTCAAGCATTTGTTAAAGAAAAATAGAATTTGATCCGTTATGTTGGCGTTACCACATTGCAAAGGGGTGTTATTTATAATAATTGTGTCTTTGGAACTATACCGCTCCAATTGAATCACTCTGGATTCCTGTTCGGTAACTTGGTTAGTCAGAGAAACTATTTGGTCGTCTTTCAATAAGTTATTTATGGAAATAAGTAAGAATGTTTCGCATTTTTTCGTCAGTAATTGAACAAACTTCAGATTCGAACGCAAGTTTGGCCATGATTTTTACGTAGGCAGTGCAATAGTTTCAATTCAATTCATGAATTAGCAAGCGACTGTTTTCGAACGTTGCTCTTTTGTGTTCGAACGTTGCTCTTTTGTGTTTTGCCTAAAATTTTGTTAATTTTGCTCAAATTTGTTAAAATTTTGAAGTGTTGTTACTTTCATTTTTAAAGACCAAAAAATATTGCCAACTGTTTTTCATTATATTTTTGGTCCGAAATTATGGCCAATTATTTCAAAATTCAGCCTTTTTCATCAAAAACAGCACGAAATAAGCTTCTTTATTCCACTTTGCTTAAATTTGCCGGAAGTACATAACCAAAACCAAGCACCATAAATATAATCGTTGTAGACTCAAAAAAGGGGCTAATCCTACTTCAACTTCCGTTGAGAGTGCCCTGTAATTAAACCTCTGCCGATTTTGCTAACTTTATATAATAATTACATATATATATAACTTTATAGATATATATATATATATCTTTTTCGTAATAATTATGGAACAGAACAATTCAAATCAAAGCTCAGTAGTGATAGCAAAAGTCCAATTGGCTTCCTAAGCAGCTCAATACAAATACATCTATTTTGTTAACGAAAGCTTATGCTCGGTTTGACATTTAAAAATCTTTATATATAATGGCCTATTGGACTTTGTCTTTATATTTTTTCTTAATTTGCTTACCTTGTTCCTTAGTGTCAGCAAAGAAAAATTGTGTTTGCTTTCTACTGATTAAAATTTTAAACCTCTATTGCTGTTTCACGCCTTAATTTATGGTTTTCTGGTTTTGATAATACTAATTTTTACAATTTCAATTCTTTCTTTTCAGGTTTTTGCCCACTTTGCAGGTTTTCTAGTTTTTTTCATATTATTAGTTTCGACAGTTCACATATTCCATTATTGGCATTCCAAAAAGGCAAAACTGCTGAATATATTAAAATCCTGAGAGATAGATTATGGTTTTAACGGCTCCAACAGTACTTTCTTGATAAATTTAGTCGAATTTTTTTAAACTTTTTTTATTTAACTGTGGTTTTTAGTTTGTCGCTTTAGTCGAATGAAGTTTCCTGTATAATGACAGGTTTCATTGGCTTTTCATGGAAAAGCAGATAAGCCGATTTTCTGATATTAGTAAACAGCTGATGCTTTCATGACTTCGAAAACAATTATTTTCCAAAATAAAAAAACTCTTTTTAACCTCGAAATTTTGTTCTTTTTATTGTCTATTCGTTACCGAGTCTGGTTAATTAGAAGACAAATACGACATCATTGGTGTCAAGTGAAGGCGTTAAAATGTATTGGTGTCTCAAAAATTAATGTTTTTAATGAATTCTGATGATTTCACTGGCTTCGACACGGGTTTTTCACAAAAAGTAAATTTTTAATTTTTTGTCAAATTTGACGTTCTTTTTGTAGACGTAGAAAATATTCTGAATACTTGCAGGTCTCTGGGCTTTCCTTGGACGAATAAACGAACCTATTTAATTATTTCATTTTGTATTTAATGGCTTTCATAACTTTGGAATTAATAAAATTTCGAAAACAAAATTGTTACCTAATTTTGTCTCTTTTTATGGCTTTACTGCTTCGACAGCGTTTTCTGGCAAGTTTTAATTAAAATTCTTTGTTCTTTTTTAACCGCATAAAAAATTGAATGAGAACAGGTCTTAAGTTACCTCCATAGAAGCATTGGTAATCGCAACCCTTGATATATTAGTTGATTTCTAATGCTTTTAATGCCGTTAATACACTATTTTCTTAAATACTTCATTTTTTGGGTTCTTCTGTCTGTTCCTCATTTGGTAGACAATTATGCCAACATTGCGGATGAGCGGGGTCGGAACCTTATGTGCGCTTGCTCATTACCGAGCCTCCTTGTTTTTCTTATAAACTTGAAACAAGTTAGTGAAATTTTTGTTTTTGCGAGGAGGGAAATATGTTATATTGATAATTGTAATATCCCGAACTTTTATATTTGGAGCATCATTTCAACTTAATCTTTAATTTCCCTCAAGTATTTCGTACAGTTTCCAAACTGTTGTTTATTCTGATTTTTCAAATTTTGCTTTCTGCAAGTTCAAGGTTGTGTTGCTTAGTTGTTGAAATGTCGTGTTTAATTGTCATGTCTGTTCTTGTCATCAGTTCAGTTACAGGAGCTCTTGTTTTCCATTCCACTGCGTGAAACGATTTCTGATTGTTGATGACAATTGATTTCTTAGATCTTCAAAAATTTGAATCCAAATGTATTTTCCAGTTAAGTCTTTGTAACTCGCATTTCTGTAAGCAATTTCCATCTGTCAAGCACACTCAGAACATGGCCAGTTCGCAAAACGAATTCAACCGTAAATACTTCTAATCAATTTTGCGACGGGAATTAATCCAGAAAAGTATCGAAACAACATTCTACACTTGTTTTCCGGGGCGAAATCAACTGATCTGATACAATAAAACACAGAATTTGCATTTATCGCAAACACAAACAAAATTGTAAGCTGCTAATACGCACCAAAATTATGATAACCAGCAATTACATAAACAAAGTGAATTGTTTGTGAAATGTGGTATAGTGTCAGTCCAGCTGTCGATACCATCCCTCTAAATTCTTATTTCGATCTTGACCTGAAACATTGTTTTTGTTAAACTTCATTCTTGATTTTGACTCGACGTCAATTTGATGTTAGACAATTTAACAATTTAGGTTTGGAGCTCAATTTGAATAGATCTAGTCACCAATCTGCCAAATAGCATTCAAACTGGTTTTCCCGGTGATAAAACGCCTGGTAATAAGTTCTATTTCATTAAACATAACTCAAATAACACATTTGTTATGCCTCGCCAATACGCATTACAAGTTCAGGTGTTATGCTATGAAAATAAAAATGAAATAAAGAATTAGCTTGATTGACTTGGAGCGATTCAAAAAAGACACCTACCTCTTTGACTACATTCTTTCTGGGTAAGAACTACACCGAATCCATCAGTCAGTTTTCAAAATTGGAAAATACAAGTGAAACTTGACAATTTGGCAGAAAAATCGTCCTGTAGGGAAACAGACAGAAGTAAAAGTTCAATCTGAACCACGCTATAAGGAACAAATTCCAGACCCAATGGAAATGAAAGGGCGAGAACAAATTCCAAAAAGCGAAAAACAACTGCAATGGAAATCAAATGGCCAAGACCATAGAGACTGGAATCCCCCCCCCGAGACAGACCATGGGACCAAAAGTGTCTCAATGGGACCAAAAGGGACCAAAAGGGACCAAAAGGACCATGGGACCAAAAGTGTCTCAATTCTATATTTGAGCATCGAGCCAGAAGGACGACAGATGTTGACGTGAACATTCCCACGCGACGTCTACAACCTGGTAATAAGATTTTGGAAAATGCTGAACTCTTTATAAAACCCGGGAATATCACATTTGATCGCTTCATCGTTTTCTTTAGAAAACAAAGGCGTGCTGAAACAGTGCAGCAATTCTACAGCACTTACAATCAGAGAAATGCTATTTTTAAGATTGAGATTGGCGTGATACAAGAATTCTTTATTACAAATTTGTCCGATAGCGAAATTAAAGACTTGCTTTTACGTGATTCAGTAGCCCAAGAAGAAGCCTTTAAAGTTGTCATCAACATAGAATTGTTACAACTAAATCAACAGTGAATAAGATATCAGTCAGGAGGGAACGCAATTCAATGACAGATTTCAACAGAAAAAAACATACAAGGACAGAAATGAGACTAATCCCCGTTCAAATAACCACTGCCGTTATTGTGGACAAAAATGGACAGCATTTCATTGGTAGACCTGTCCAGCTGTGGGGAAGAAATGTAACCACTGCAGACAACAAACCCATTTTTCCAATGTTTGTTGCAAAAAAAACTGAATGAATCCACACTTACAATCTACAGCAGACACGAAAAATAAGCAAAATGGAAACTGATGCTCAAACCGAATCCTGCGTAAATAATGCTCAGAATTTTAAATAAAGTGGCGACTCAAACTCTACATTTGCTGGCGACAAATCACTCGATGATTTAGAAAAATAACAATCTTTGTCTGATCATTATTAATTTATTCATTTGTGTGTAAAATTGTACATTTTTTCTCAAACAATTTAGTGAAATGCTCAAGATTGAATATTTGCTCATCTTCATGTTTTAAACTAAATTGCATTCTTCTTACTTCAATTCACATCTTAGTTGATCTCTTAAAATCTCTAATATTAGCCGCAAACATCAAGATAGCAGCTGAAAACGAACTTTGTTTTCTCCGCAACTCTTCCAAATAGTTTTCAAAATGGTTTTCGCGGAGTGAAAACTCCTAATTAAATTTAACTCAACAACCAACTTTTCCGGTAATTTTGCGTATAAATATTTGCGTTGACAATCCAAATTAACAATCGCGTGAAATTACCCAAATGTTGAAGGATGTTTTTCAAAAGAAGAAGTGACGACATCAGGAGTTCCTGAAGCTATTTCACTTCCCTATCATTTTCCTCAAAAAGATGTCACAGACTCATAAGAGCACTCTGGCTGTCATTTTTTTTTGTCGAACATAAATGGTCTTTTGTTTCATCAATGGACGAAACTCAGACTGACATTTATTCCTCTTGGTCTACGTTAAACAAATTGAACTTTCATCTGGACAAGCGCAAAGTTTTGTCTGATTCAAAGCTACAACACTGCTGAACTCAGTTTGAAAGGATCGCTCTAGAAAATTGCGCTCTCAACTGTAGTGTAGATTTCCGCGTCCCTGTTTGCAGTATTGGGATACGCATTTTGAGATCGGCATTGGGAAGACAACAAACTTTCTCTTGCGGAGTGTTTCAATTCTAGCAAAAAATTTTGTTCAAATCTTTGGTACCATCTACGGTGAAAAAGTGTCGCCAGCGTGGTATCATTCAAGTTCGTCTGTGGGAAATTTTGAGAAGTTTCATTTTTGCTCGCTTGAAGGGGTTACTAATGGTGAAGAAAAGAACTGCGTTGAGCGTTTGAAATTATTGGACGTCTTGCCAGTTTATTTTAAGATAATATGATCTGACCTGCTTCTTTTCTATGAACTAGGAAATGGTTTTTCTGTTCCCGCTCTCAAGGCATTTTCAATTTGCTCGGCATCACGCTCTCATCAATTTGACCAATTGAAATTTCAAACAACAAATTTAAGACATATGAACCTTTTTGGAATCATTCTCAACAAGCTAACAACCATGTGATGAGACTGAACATACAGATTTTTGACAAGACATTTGTGTAGTAAATAGCAAAAATAATTAGAAATTGCACCCAATAATCTCAATTGCATAGCAAATCAACGCCCAACTAAGATCGAAATAGCACAGGAGGCCATTAAACCAAAGAAAGACGATCAGCACACCAATTTTATTTGCTAAACAATTTATAGAAAAACGATGAAAACCGGAATTTCGAATTATGGTGAAAAGACAGAGTCATCACTAGGCATCGAAGAAGAAGCGAAACGCAAAAAGATCTGGTACGCCTGCCGGTATTATACCTGCAAGTTCTTATTTTGGTTTTCATATTGTGATTCGGATATGACATTTTATTATTAATTTGTTAATGTGTTATTGGCATCCATATCTTATGTCACATTTCTAGTTCATATTTTGTCATCTAGACAGGTTGTTATTGACATCGATAATCGTCCTTCATTGGCGCTAAATATTTACCGCAAAATTGTCATAATCGTTGTAAACTAAAAGATATTGATTCATAACACAAGAATTTGAAACCAAAAAAGGGCACGTGGCAACAATGAATTAGGGTAATTTTGAGGACTAAGGTTTTGAGAAACGTCAAAGAACAGACCAGAAAGCTTAGAAAGAAGGCAAGTCGACGCCCCCCAACCGAGCAACAAACGAATCCCCCAAGAGGCATCGACATTGTCATTTGGCGCTTCAAACGAACAGATCCAACCCGAACAACAGAGCAACCTCCTCTGTGGGCAAGTTGGTCAACACTGATGCTAAAGAGGGTGGAAAGGAAGCTACATTGAAAAAGAGATACGTGGAATGTTGGAATTGGACAAAAGTTGAAATTGTATCATGGAAGTGTCTGTATCGTGCAGGTGTTCTGTGAAAAGAAATGACAATTCAGATAAGCTTTGAGAAATTTATACATATATTTTATATCACTCCATTTATTGATTCTCGGGGCAAATAACACACCCCCCTCCCTGAAGAGGCTTAGTCACCAATTACCAACAGGATTTTGGTAACTATAACTCAGATTTTCCTTATTTGAAAAAAACCGGTTATCATCGAAGCGATTGTTAAATTTATTAGCAGTTCAAAAAGTTCGGGTCCGGTGAAAATTTTGCAAAGATTACAGTACCCCAGCAGCCAGCCAGTGCCATCCGGCCAACCGGACTCCTGTGCAGCCTCAACCAGCCGACTTCGTTCCACCAGTGGAACCTACAAGCTGTAGTCAACATCACCACCCCAGCAGCCAGTCAGTGCAAACCGGTCAACGGGACTCCTGTGCAGCCTCAACCTGCCGACTTCATCGTTCCACCAGTGGAACCTACAAGCTGTAGTCAACATCTACACCACCCCAACAGCTATCCAGAGCAATCCAGCCAACCGTACTCCTGTGCAGCCACAACCTGCCGACTTCATCGTTCCACCAGTGGAACCTACAAGCTGTAGTCAACATCTACACCACCCCAGCAGCCAGCCAGTGCAATCCGGCCAACCGGACTCCTGTGCAGCCTCAACCAGCCGACTTCATCGTTCCCCCAGTGGAACCTACAAGCTGTAGTCAACATCTACACCACCCCAACAGCCAGCCAGTGCAATCCGGCCAACTGGACTCCTGTGCAGCCTCAACCAGCCGACTTCATCGTTCCACCAGTGGAACCTACAAGCTGTAGTCAACATCTACACCACCCCAACAGCCAGCCAGAGCAGCCCGGCCAACCGTACTCCTGTGCAGCCACAACCTGCCGACTTCGTTCCGCCAGTGGAACCTGCAAGCTGTAGTCAACATCTACACCACCCCAACAGCCAGCCAGAGCAACCCGGCCAACCGTACTCCTGTGCAGCCACAACCTGCCGACTTCGTTCCGCCAGTGGAACCTGCAAGCTGTAGTCAACGTCTACACCACCCCAACAGCCAGCCAGTGCAATCCGGTCAACTGGACTCCTGTGCAGCCTCAACCAGCCAACTTCATCCTTCCACCAGTGGAACTTTCAAGCTGTAGTCAACATCTACACCACCCCAGCAGCCAGCCAGTGCAATCCGGTCAACTGGACTCCTGTGCAGCCTCAACCAGCCGACTTCATCGTTCCACCAGTGGAACTTTCAAGCTGTAGTCAACATCTACACCACCCCAGCAGCCAGCCAGTGCAATCCGGCCAACCGGACTCCTGTGCAGCCTCAACCAGTCGAGATCATCGTTCCGCCAGTAGAACCAGTCTACAGCAGCCGATCTTTGGTTCCCAAGGTCACCCAAAGTCCTCCCAAAGGTCATCCAAAGTGTGCCCAAAGATCACCCAGAGCCCCCCAAGGTCACCCAAATGTCACCCAGAGTCCATCCAAGCTCACCCAAAGTGTCCCCAAAGGTCACCCAGAGTGCCCCCCCCAAGTTCAAAAAAGGCCCCCCAAACGTCACCCAAAGTGCCCCAAAGGTCACAGAGAGTACCCCCCAAGGTCACAAAAGGGCCCCACAACGTCACCCGAAGTGCCCCCAAAGGTCACCCCAAAGGTCACCCAAAGTGCCCCAAATATCACCCAGAGTGCCCCCAAGGTCACCAAAGGGCCCCCCAATGTCACCCAAAGTGCCCCCAAAGGTCACCCAAAGTCCGCCAAAAGGTCACAGAGAGTACCCCCCAAGGTCACAAAAGGGCCCCACAACGTCACCCGAAGTGCCCCCAAAGGTCACCCCAAAGGTCACCCAAAGTGCCCCAAATATCACCCAGAGTGCCCCCAAGGTCACCAAAGGGCCCCCCAATGTCACCCAAAGTGCCCCCAAAGGTCACCCAAAGTCCGCCAAAAGGTCACCCAGAGTGCGCTTCAAGGTCATAAAAAGGCCCCCCAACGTCAACCCAAGTGCCCTAAAGGTCACCCAGAGTACCCCCAAAGGTCACACAAGGGCCCCCCAAGGTCACCCAGAGTGCCCCCCCAAGGTCACAAAAGGGCCCCCCAACGTCTCCCAAAGTGCCCCCAAAGGTCACCCAAAGTGCCCCAGAGGTCACTCAGAGTACGCCAAGGTCCTATAATGGCCCCCCAACGTCAACCCAAGTGCCCCAAAGGTCACCCAGAGTACCCCCCAAGGTCATATAAGGGACCTAAAACGTCACCCAAAGTACCCCCAAAGGTCACCCAGAATCCCCCAAAGGTCACCCAGAGTACCCCCCAAGGTCACAAGGGCCCCCAAGGTCACCCAGAGTGCCCCCAAGGTCACAAAAGTGCCCCCAAAGGTCACCCAAAGTGCCCCCTGAAGGTCAACCAGAGTCCCCCCAAGTTCGCCCAAAGTGCCCTCAAAGGTCACCTAGAGTATTCCAAGGTCACAAAAGGCCCCCAAGGTCACACAAAGTGCCCCCAAAGGTCACCCAGAATCCCCCAAGGTCACCCAAAGGTCACCCAGAGTTACCCCAAGTCCATAAAGGTCCCCCAACGTCACCCAAAGTGCCCCAAAGGTCAAC
Organism: Convolutriloba macropyga; assembly: GCF_964194025.1. NCBI lineage: Eukaryota > Metazoa > Xenacoelomorpha > Acoela > Convolutidae > Convolutriloba > Convolutriloba macropyga. The sequence goes on along the minus strand of NC_134468.1, from coordinate 32,722,568 downwards.
CAAAGGTCACCTCCCCCCGAGGTTAACCAAAGTGCCCTCAAAAGTCACCAAGAGTCCAACCCAAAGGTCGCCAAAGTTCCCCCGAGTTCACTCAAGTTGCTCTCTCGACCCTCGAAGAAACCCAAGGTGCTCTCCGAGCTCACCCCAAAGTTTCCCACAAAACTATCCGGGTGTCCGCCAACGTCATTCAAATTGACATATATCAAACTCCTAAGGTCACCAATTTGGCCCTTAAGTCTCCAATACATTTCAGGTTTCTACATGTACGAACCTACCCCTCAATAAGAGCAAAACATATAAAGAGCAACAAAAATGAAAACGACGCTAACAAGAAAATCAAAGTTCGGAAATAGCAAGCAAAGCATAAATAGCACTGTCAAGCTTTTCCACCGACGTTTTAAAAACGCTTAACTGCTTGAGGGCGAAATAAGGAGGCAAATATCAGGCAATCTTGATTCAGAAATAGTTTCTCAGACGTTTCAGGATTTCATCCGAAATGTCAAACAAACAGAAAAAATCGTGGATGTAATGGCCCAGTCCGAAAGCAGTCAAGTCTTGGAACCTCTTGAAGAGGCAGAGGAGCTCACTACAATGAAAACTGAAATTATGCAAATCGTCAGCAACACGAAATTTCGATGAGAAAAGAAACCCCCAGAGCAAGTAGCAGATCACTTAGAAGTCGAATGTCAGCTGTTTCAAGCACTTCGAGAAAAAATCAGCAAAAATCCACTGAAAGCATTTTGACAACCAAAACAACATACTTCTTTCTTCGAAAGACACTGCTGAATCCTCAGGAGGAACGAAAATCCAAACCAAAGAAACTGAAACAATAACAACAACGATTGGCAAGTACAATTTGCGGAACAGGAGCATACCGAAATTGGGCGCATGCACTGGAAGAGAAGCAACTTTTGACACACAATTCAGAACTTCATTTCACAAGAATATGAATATGATAAAAACGATTTAAATCATTTAGACGGATCTGGTGATCATGACTGGACAAACGAAAATCCCATTTCCGTTGTTCCTAATAATCTAAGAAACAACGACGTGGAGCCCAACTACACACAAAAATCTGAGGGAATCTATTTGCCTTCTAGGTAGAAAATGCTACAAACTAAGACGCATAATGGTCTGAAAAATCAGCAACAACGAGAATCCGATAACACATTCCGTCAAAAAACACCAGAACCTTGTTTTCTACCGAAAGAGAACGGTGGAATCACAGAGGTGGTGGCAAGCTTACAGGAATGTCAAAACGTTGCATGCCAACCATCACACGCCGATCTCAACGCAAATCCTCAACGAATCGGATCAACCCCAACCCAACTCTCTACATCGATCCCATTATCAACTCAAATTGAGCTAAACCAGCATTGTTGCTATTCGCAACCCAACCGCAGACTCAGTAGCAACCAGAAAATTTCAATTATGAATCTCCAAGCAAATGTTCCTCAAATTCATCATCGTGTTGCGCAAAACAACCCTCCTGCGCAAAGCCACACACATTTTCACACGAGCCACAGCAGTCAGCATCTCATAAACTGGAAGGAAAGGGAATCGCTCAACTCACTTGGTGTCGCAAATAACCTGCCTAAAATTTTTGGTCAAAATCAACAAAAGGCTTCAATCAAACAAAATTACTGCTAGAGCAGTAATTTTGCTCAGCAGATGCTACATCCAGCAGGCCTCCATCAGCAACTGCTAACGACACGAGAACAATATGTTCAACCTAATATCTGTACAAACCCTCAATCCTCTTCGGAAAATGTAAATGATCTCCACAACAACCAATTCACAATAGAAATAATCCTAATCAGCAAACCGCGCATCCACAATATTCCGACAGCTATTATCATCAGCCGTTTTTTCGAAACAACTATCGCTCAGTCAAACTGCCAGAAATACGAATAAAAAAGTTTGACGGAGACCCACTGAAGTGGAATGAATGGTCCTGCATGTTTTCCTCAGCTATTCATTAAAACCGTGACATCACTGACAACGAAAGAATGAGCTACCTGCAAACATTGGTCGATGGACCAGCAAGAGAAGCCATTTCGGATTCTATCATGATGCCTTATTGGAACTTGAAAGACACTTTGGAAATCCTCAACACGTTGTTGCCGCCCTCACCAAAGAACTTGAACTGTGGCACAGACACCACAAGCAAGCGATCACGTAACAATGACGAGCTACGCTTCTTTCCTGAGAAAACTAGTCCAGACATTTAATGCACATGGTTTTTACGCAGACTTGAACTCTACCTATTTAGTGCGGATTGCCCGGGATAAGCTACCATGGTCATTGAAAATGAAATGAAGTGAACACCTAGTCGACAATGGAAGTCCATTTCCCGGATTGGAAGACCTCTCGATATGGATGGATAAACAGGCTAGAGCCTGTGAACATCTACAAAACAGTTTTTCCAGCAACGACACGGACGACGGAAATCACGACAAGAGCGACCGCAATAGAGGTAAATTTAACCATAAATCTAATTTCAGGCACAAAGAAACCGAAACCAAAAATTTAGTCAATCCGGCCATAACAAGAACCACAACAACCACAACCCGAACATAAACTACCAGAACGCAAACGATCATCATCACAACAACGCTAATAGAGTTAAAACATTTGAAAGCAACAACAGGAGTTTTGTTCACAAACCATTCAATCCAAAGCAACAACAGTCTCAGCAAAACAGATGTACAATTTGTCCGGTTGATACAGGAGAACATTACATAGGGAAGTGTCCAAAATTTCTGCAAATGTCACAGTCTGAACGTAATGCTGAAGTCAAAAAGAATTCTCTTTGCTAAAATTGTCTTAGCTCAACCCAAAACGCAAAAACGTGTCCATCTAAAGTCTCTTGCAGACCTTGCTCACGGAAACACCACTCAATGCTACATGACAACCAACAATTATGTCTCACAGCAAAAAACAAACGCTACTCAACACGAATTACCACTATGCGAGTCCTTTGATGAGATCAGCAACGAAAAAAAATCATCAATCTACACGCCTGTTTTCCCTCGAAAAATTAGAAATCAGCTTCCTATGGTTCCCATTAAACTTTACGGTCCCAACGAAACCTGCGAATGTTATGCATTACTTGACAGCTGCAGCACGATATCTTATGTTTTCGATCCCATGGTAATCAAACTCAATGCAGCACGAACCATCCTAGAATCAACTCTAGTGAGCGTTTCGACAGCCTTTGGTGATTCCTCAATGGAGGCAAAACTCGTACAAATTGACATTGGATCCTTTAACAGTAACAAACCACTGTGTTGCTTGAATTACGCTTATTCAATTAACAATTGACATTTTGATGATGCCCCTGTTTCAGAACTGAATGATGTTTGCAGCAAACATCCCCATTTGCAACACATCAGTTTTCCCCAACTGGAAAACAATCACATCCAAATAATTCTTGGAATTGACGCAACACAGTACATCCTGGAAAGAGTTTTTACAGGGACCCAAAAACACGCCGTTTGCAATCAGAAATCTGTTAGACTGGACTATAACTGGTCCAATCAAATTCGGCCATGAGGAACAACAAAGAGCCAACTTCCTTTCTCTTAGCTATGAAGAATTTGATAGAGAAATGACGCTCACAACAAATGAAGAAGATCCTCTGGCAGATTATATTACCATCTTCTGGCAGATAGATTCATCGGGAACGGAAAATGAAAATGAAACGCCTCTATCAAAAGATCGACACCAGAGCACTTAAAATACTGAATGATACAGTGCGGCACACAGGCGAGAGGTACGAAATCAGTCTCCTCTGGAAAGAAAAAGTAAATTAGGAGAACAACTACCCTGTAGCCGAGGCACAAATTCAAAGCCTCGAAAAGAAACTAAGCAAACATCAGCTACTGAAAAAAATGTATCAGAAGACACTCGATAAAGACATCGAGAAGGGATATATCAAACCAGTTATTTTCTCTAGCATCGCCCCTAGCCGCGTATGGTACTTACCACATCACCCAGTCACCAACCCCAATAAGCCTGGAAAGGTACGGCGAGTTTCAAATGCTGCATCCGTTTTTAAAGGGAATTCTCTGAACAGTAACATTTTGACAGGCCCCGACCTGAACAACAATCTGGTTGGTCTCCTGCTTCGCTTCAGAGAGAATCCAGTTGCTATCAGCGCCGATATTGATGCAATGTTAATGCAAGTAGGTATAATTGAGAAAGACCAGCCTTCAATGAGATTTCTGTGGCCTACCAGTCACAGCGTGAAGCAATTCCAGTACACCCGTCTCGTTTTTGGCGCTCGATGCTCACCATCAACAGCCATTTTTGTCCTCCAGAAAACGGCAACGGATTTTGCGCCGAACCAAATGATTCAAAATCTGGTTAAAAACAGTTTTTACATGGACGATTTCGTACATTCCTTCGAAACGGTGGAGATTCCACAAGCCGCAGTGTCGCTGAAGAAAACCCTAATGAGAGCCGGCTTTAACTTGACAAAATTTGTCTCCAATGAGCAAACAGCAATAGACAATGTCAACGATGGTGACGAAAACAGCAAGGACTGTCACCGCGTACTTGGTGTTCAGTGGAATAAATCAACTGACAAATTTTTCCATCAGAAACCATCAAAGTTCGATACCAACGCAGATAATTACACTGTTCGAAAACTACTCTCTCTAATTGCATGCCTTTTTGACCCACTAGGGAATATAGCGCCCGTAATCATCACTACAAGAGATATGGAAAGAGTCTAGCATGGGATGACCACCTGCCAAAGGAGAAGCGTAAATCAATTCAAACTTGGATAGAATATTACCATGTGCTCTCCCCCAATCGAAGTCCCTTGCTGTCTCACACTAGATGTAGCGACCAGAAAAACCTTTGGACTACACGTTTTTACGGATGCTTCTCAACTAGACTATAGTGCCGTTGCTTATGCCCGAATTATCTCTGAACACGGCGTATCTTGTTGTTTTCTAATGAGCAAAGCCAAAGTTGCTCCAATCAAGCAGCTAAGTATCCCAAAACTCGAGCTTCAAGTCGCCGTCCTTGGAACCCGTTTAGCTCACTTCATCAAGCAACACCATACTATAGAGTTCAAGGATACCACATTTTGGTGTGACAGCATGGCTGTCCTGGCTTGGATCAAAAACTCAGAAAAACTCAAAGTTTTTGTGGGCAACCGAGTAAGCGAAATTCAAAGTCAATCGCCAACCAGCAGCTGGAGACATATCAGTGGGAAAAGCAATCCAGCCGATCACGTTTCTCGAAGTATTCTTCCTGCTGACATTAAAGAGCATTGGCTAAGCCCACCAGCATTTTTGTTCGAAACAAAGAAAACTGGAGCACTTTTCTCAACGCCGAGAAGACAAACACCACAATGGTGCGACAAACAATTCAACCAGTGGTCGCTGCCAAAAAATTCTCAAAATGGACGAAGTTGTTAAAAACAACAGCTCAAGTGTTTCGGTTCATCGAATTCTTGCGAACTAAATCCAAAAGAGCACTCAACATCAACGACGTCGAAAATACCAGGAACCACCTTATCCAAGTATCACAGCAGACTTCGTTTGGTCCCTCAATTGCTCTTTTGAACAAAAACAAGAATTTGTCATCCAAAGACAAACTTCTGCCGCTCTCACACTTTCTGAAGGATAATATTTTCAGATTTGGTGACAGAACAAAGAGAAGTACATTGGGATATAACACAAAGCATCCAATTGTTCTTAACGCAAAGGAATCAATCGCCCGACTATTCTTGGAGAAGTGCCATGAAATCTGCATGCACTTTGGAACTGAGTGTGTCAAAAATTTTGTACAGCAAAGTTACTATTTTTTTGGCCTAAGAGACTCCTTACGCAGCATTTCATACAAGTGCTTTGAATGTCGACGCTTTAAAGGACAAGGTCTTCAGCCACCCATGGCAGATCTGCCTGATCCCCGATTTCCAGAAAACGAGTCACCCGTTACCTTCACGAATGTAGGATTTAATTATTGGGAAAACAAGTGCTAATCTCACAGCTGGGCGGGCAAGAAGACCTAGAGCGGTTTTCACTTCAGAAGATCTAGCAGTATGTTCGGGGCCGGTGAACGTCCTTGTCACGCGTCCTAAGGGCCAAATTCCTCTCGGAGTCCACTCTTCCAGTATCCAAACAACATCGTTGACTTCAAGCTTTGATTCTGGGTTGGTCCACTTCCTTCGGTTGTTCAGGGTAGGCAAGTATTCTCGGACCAGCCTCTTCCTTATTGCTTCCAGTCATTGTCTGATCTGCGTCCAACTTTTCGTCTTCATTGAAGGGTTCTCGTTGAATACACAGGCTTGTATGTTAGGGAATGCTCGACCAATATGGAAATGATTTGGCGTTAGTGCATCTTCGTCTTCGTTGTCGCTTCTGACGTTCGTCAAGGGGCGTGCATTAACTAAGCATTCTGCTTCTGCGACAATGGATGTGAAGACGTCCCAAGTCAATTTGGCAGAACCCAAATTCAAAAGAAGAGCTTGTTTTACTATCTGTACGAGCCTTTCCCACACGCCCCCAAAGTGAGAAGCAGAAGGGAGATTGAGGCGCCATTCAACTGACTGGTTCAGCAAGTTGTTCTTGATAAAGTCATGGTCCAACTGCAGATTTTGTCTTCTGATTTGTTTTCTGGCTCCCAGGAAGTTGCTTCCGTTATCACAGTAACAGCCTTGGTTGTCCACGTCGAGCAATGAATCTGCATATGGCTGTCATACAAGCTGATGTCAAATCTTCTGTCACTTCCAAGTGTACTGCTCGAGTCACTAATCAGTTGAAAAGACAGATATATGCCTTCTCTTCTTTGCCTCTTTGAATAACGGTGAAGGGCCCAATAATCAAATTCTACATTCGTGAAGGCCTATATCTGTCTTTTCAACTGCTTAGTGATTCAAGCAGTACACTTGGAAGTGACGGAAGATCTGACAACATCAGCTTGTATGACAGCCATTTGCGGATTCATTGCTCGACGTGGACAACCACGGCTCTTACTGTGATAACGGAAGCAACTTCCTGGGAGCCAGAAAACAAATCAGAAGACAAAATCTAAAGTTGGACCATGACTTTATCAAAAACAACTTGCTGAGACCATGACTTTATCAAGAACAATTTGCTGAACCAGTCAGTTGAATGGCGCCTCAATCCCCCTTCTGCTCCTCACTTTGGAGGCGTGTGGATAGTAAAACAAGCTCTTCTTTTGAATTTGGGTTCTGCCAAATAGTAAAACAAGCTCTTCTTTTGAATTTGGGTTCTGCCAAATTGACTTGGGACGTCTTCACATCCATTGTCGCAGAAGCAGAATGCTGAGTTAATGCACGCCCCTTGACGAACGTCAAAAGCGACAACGAAGACGAAGATGCACTAACGCCAAATCATTTCCTTATTGGTCGAGCATTCCCTAACATACAAGCCTGTGTATTCAACGAGAACCCTTCACTGAAGACGAAAAGTTGGACGCAGATCAGACAACGACTGGAAGCAATAAGAATGAGGCTGGTCCGAGAATACTTGCCTACCCTGAACACCCGAAGGAAGTGGACCAACCCAGAATCAAAGCTTGAAGTCAACGATGTTGTTTGGGTACTGGAAGAGGACTCCGAGAGGAATTTGGCCCTTAGGACGCGTGACAAGGACGTTCACCGGCCCCGAACATACTGCTCGATCTTCTGAAAACCGCTCTAGGTCTTGTTACCCGCCCAGCTGTGAGATTAGCACATGTTTTCCCGAAACCAATCCAATCAGGTTAGGTTAGGCAGGCCCCGAGAATGTTATCGACATCGATAATCTTCTTTCATTGGCGCTAAACATTTACCGCAAAATTGTCATAATTGTTGTAAACTAAAAGATATTGATTCATAACACAAGAATTTGAAACAAAAAGGGCACGTGGCAACAATGAATTAAGGTAATTTTGAGGACTAATGTTTTGAGAAACGTCAAAGAACAGGCCAGAAAGCGTAGAAAGAAGGCAAGTCGACGCCCCCCAACCGAGCACCAAACGACTCCTCCAAGAGGCATCGACATTGTCAAAGGTTACTTCTTATTTAGCTGTAAAAATGTATTTTACCGCGACATTTATTTTGCGGTAAAAGTGTATTCATGTTGTAAACGAACTTGTGCTCAGCAATTTCCGTTATAATTTTCATCGTTTCACATTTGTAAACTATGTTCAAATTTACTCTCTCAATTTTCTTAAATTCAGTTATTACACTTAAAATTGTCAATTTCGTGCGTTCTGATTGAACTTAACATAGGGAGCATTCTCACAACAAAATCCAAATGCAGAAGCTAACAAAGCAATCGTGACGACGCGGTTTCCACTAGAGTTGCTGAAAATGATATCGTAAAACAAGTTGACCTAAACATATAGGCGCAGGCAAAACGGACGCAGTCAGAAGTATGGCACAAAATTCCCTTGCATATCAATGCTTACTGGGATAACCGACCGCAAATGTTCCTCTAAATTAAGAAAAGTTGACAATCCAGTGGAAGTTAGAGAGTTGCAAAAGACGAATTGCTTGGAAACCCACCAGAACGATTGTTATACCCAGTAAAGCTCAACAAGCAGCAATCAAAGCGAAACATACAAACCACAAACGCAAAACAAAGTAGCATGGCAAAACAGATTCAAGACATGTAACGAAATTGGGAAACTATGTGGACACAAGCCCTTGGGCATTTGCGAAAATAGGACCGATTCGCTTTTCTACCTATGTATTGGTTCCAAGGGTTGTTGAATATCTGTCAGCAAGCAATAGTTTCGAAATTGATAAACAATCAAGGTGATCTTTGGAAGGCGATGGAGGAATCCTTTGTCATAATTTGGAACAAAACATTACAATACGTTCTCCTGACTCCTACGTATACGTCGTCCTGACTACTAATTACTTTGGCTCCTGACAAGGTGAGGCTGTCAAACTAACATTAAAAAAAACCAAAAGGAGTAAGCCAAAAAAGTTTCGATTTTTGGCCAACGAGCATGCAATAATACATATAGTTAACACAAACCTCCATATTTCGACAAGCAAATAAACTTCGTAGAACGATGTCCCCAAGTAAAGCGCAAAGCAGATGGAGGTGGTCACACAATCAGACAACTATTCTGGGAATAGTTGTCAGATTAGAAACGGCAACACAATTTATAGTCAGCAGAGACCAATCAATCGCAACACGACACTAACCATCAAAATTGCAACTGCAATATTTGTCGCAACTGTGGTCAGGTTAGACTAAATCTCACAGACGAAGCTGCTCTGCTGAAGGAAAAAACCTTCAATTGCTGAATTACTAAGTGTGCAAATATAAAAAAGCGTGAACTCAATGGCAAACAAGTCTAGGAAACCGTTGAGGACAACGACGGCGAAAAAACGGTTGACTATATCACAAGGTACATTCAACTATACAACCAGGTCTTTGACTCTTTATTTAGAGGCTCCAATGATTACTACGTAGAAATGGGGGCAAATGAAACAGCAACACAACGATAACCCTTTATTGTACAATTAAAATAGGGAAACTTAAAAAGTACCCCAATTATGGAGTCTGAGAGTGACTGCAGCATTGTCAACAAAAGTCTACCGACAAATATCTTGAAGGGGACAACTACATTAACTTGGATTACGAGAACGGATGACCAAATATTGAAAACCTACTCAAATCAGCCAACCAAAGTCATTTGAAAACCACAAACGTCAGTAGCCTGCAAAAACTGGATGTCACAAAAAAGTGATAACAGTGGCTGAGTTTGGTAACAAAAACAGTGAGGAGAGATCTCTTTCCACAATTTGGAAAAACAGTTGTGTAGCAAAATACTCACACTGGTAAACTGTATTCACAACTCCTCTGCCCAATAAAACAAGCAATGGCAGCGCAGCATCCAGTTTCGGTTCATTAAAGACACATGCTGCAAAATTGGTTTTTGCATAAAAAAAACAGGGTTAAGGACCAAAAGTTAGAAGCTCCGTTAAACACACAACCTAGAGAAACAGGTAAAAATATCCTTTAAAGAAATGAGGCCCAGAAAACTGAAATAACAGCTCGACTGAAAACTTCATTTGGACTATTGTCATTAATGTATAAAAATTTCTATGAAGTTTGCACTAGACTCGAAGATATTCAATAAGTCTATCCACAAAACACATAGCAATAAATTCCCAACATGGAAATGCTCATTGAATCAATTTTGCAAATTTTCACAACTGCAGACCACAAATACACCTAGAGTCATCTCCAATTCCTCCCAAAAACCACTAAAGTGTTTTTGTAATCATTTGTGACGAACCAACGGGAACCTACCGTTTTAAAACTGGATTTTAGGGTCTCAAAGAGATACCTGCTCTATTGTCAGGTTCCTATTGTCAGGGTCCTATTGTCAGATTCCTGACCCTGACTATATACCTCACGATGATATAGTCAGGGTCAGTACAGGTTCCACGGAATCCCATATGAAGTATATACATCACTGTAAAAAAGGCAAGTGCCAGCTGGATTGACAGACTACGTCTTTTTGTGTTTCAATTGAACATCTCACCGGTGAAAAAACGGGATAACTTAATTATTCATCCAGAAGCCTTTCACTTGAGACAAAAAACCTCATCTTACAATTTTGTGGTGGCTGCAATTTGGAAAATCATTAACTGATTTATATCTCTTTAAATCTGAACCAAAATCAATCAACGCATTAGAGTTTTTGCAAAGTTTTAAGAAAATCAAATAAAAATCAAATTTTACACAAAAAATGACACCTGTAAAAACAAACGCAGTTAAAAATACATTAACAAAAGCACAACAACGCATGGTGTTAATTAAGGTATTTTTTTGCAACGCGAAATTCACATACACAAATAAACATTAGTCCACATCCTAACACAGCATTGGCGTCCTGAAATCCACACTAAATAACTATTATTGACGTTGCACTTCAAAGTCAATCACAATTTACTGCAATTCTTCTACATAGTTAATTGAGTTTTGCACCAAAAAAGCTACCATCTTCGATTAAAGCACTAGAAAAGCAAAGCACGTGGAGATGGGCAAAAAATCAAAAAGAAATCAGAACTGGTCACACAATCAGACAATTATTCTGGGAATACTTGTCAGATTAGAAATCGCAACACAATTTATAGTCAGCAAAGACCATTCAATCGCAACACGACGCTAACAATCAAAATAACAATTCCAGCATTCGTCGCAACTGTGGTCACGTTAGACTCAATCTCACAGACGAAGTTGCCCTGCTCGAGGAAAAATTTCAACAATTGCTGAATTACTAAGTTTGCGAAAATAAAAAAGCTTGAATTCAAAGGCAAACAAATCTAGGAAACCGTTGAGGACAACGACGGCACAACAACGGTTGACTATATCACAAGGTTCTTTCAACAATACAACCAGGTCTTTGACTCTATAGAGGCTCGGATGATCACTCCGTAGCAATGGTGGCAAATAAAACAGCAACAGAATTATAACCCTTAATTGTACAATTAACATAAGGAAACGTAAAAAATACCCCAATTATAGAGTCAGAGTGACTGCAGCTTTTTCAACAAAAATCTACAAAAATATCTTGAAGGGGACAACTACATTATCTTGGATTACGAGAACGGATGACCAAATATTGAAAATCTACTCAAACAGCCAATCAATGTCATTTGAAAACCACAAACGTCAGTAACCTGCAACAACTGGATGTCACGAGAAAAAAACGGGATAAGTTAATTATTCATCCAGAAGCCTTTCACTTGAGACAAAAAACCTCATCTTACGACGGATTTTGTGGTGGCTGCAATTTGGAAAAAGATTAACTCATTTATATCTCTTTTTAAAACTGACACAAAATCAATGAAAGCCTTAGAGTTCTTGCAGAGTTTTAAGAAAATCAAATAATAATCAAACTTTACACAAAAAACGACACCTGTAAAAACAAACTTAAAAATACATTAACAAAGCACAACGCATGGTGTTAATTTAGGTAATTTTTGCAACGCGAAATTCACATACAGAAATTAACATTAGTCCACATCCAAATACAGCATTGGCGTCCTGAAATACACACTAAATAACTATTATTGACGTTGCATTTCAAAGCCAATCACAATTTAATGCAATTCTTTCACATAGTTTATTGAATTTTGCACTAAAAGAGCTACAATCTTATACATGATTTTATGCAATTGGGTAATACAGTTGAGATCAAATTAAGCAATCATTCACCTTTCACTAAAAAATGCGCGAAAAAGTTCTCTAAATTCCACCAAAAAAAATATCTTGCTTCTGTAACCGATTGTATTTGTACAATGTATTTTCTTGCTTATATTTTATGACAACGGCACTACGAACAATTTATTATTATTATTATTAAATTAACATTAGTCCAATTCCGATTACAGCATTGGCGTCCTGAAATCCACACCAAATAACTATTATTGACGTTGCACCTCAAAGTCAATGACAATTTTATGCAACTCTTTCACGTAGTTAATTGAATTTTGCACTAATAAAGCTACAATCTTAAACATGAGTTTAAGCAATTTGGCACTACAATTGAGATCAAATTAAGCAATCTCTCTCCACTCACTAAAAAATGCGCGAAAAAGTTATACAAATTTTAGCTCTAAATTCCACCTACAAAAAACATCTTGCTGTTTTTAGTCCGAATATTCCAATCAAGTCGTTGCATTCTGCTCAACCAAACACATCTATGGACCGAATACTCCAGCCCTCATAGTTGTGCTGGTGATCCAGCCCACGTTGTTGATCCAGATTTGGATTAGGACCACTCTTATTCCAACGCCTCTACACTTGAAAAAATAAGTCGGCATAAGAACAACTCGACATAACCGTGAACACTATTCTCTAAAAACTTCCTGAAGGAATCAAGATAAATTAACGGTCACTGTTGGAATATTTTGTTGGTACGTTCCTGCTATCAACCCTGTTAGGGAAATGCACGACTCAAGTGGTGCGGCGTGATTGCGTATGAGATGAGGAACAGAGGCTCCAGGACATCAGTTTCTACATTCACTCAGTGGAAAAACCTGAGTCAGAAGGATGCTTTTTTTTATCGGCGAACTCATTACAATCCCCAAGGTCATAAAACAGTTTGTCCATCATTCGACCCACCTCCAAGTTAGAGGTTCCGTTAAATACACAACGACTAAGTCCGAGATGAGGAACAGAGAATCCAGAAACAATAGTTTCTACATTCATTCGCAGTGGAATGACCTGAGTCGGAAGGATGCTTTTTAACGACGAACTCATTACAATCCCCAGGGCCATAAAATAGGTTGTCCATTATTCGACTCACCCCCTAGTTAGAAGCTCCATTAAACACAACCTAGAGAAACAGGTGAAAAAATCGTCTAAAGAAACAAGGCCAAATTGAAAAATGAAATAACAGCTCGACTGAAAACTTCATTTCGACTATTGTCATTAATGTGAAAAAATGTTCTATAAAGATTGCCTGAGACTCAAAGATATTCAATAAGTCTATCCACAAAATACATAGCAATAAATTCCTAACATGAAAATGCTCATTGAAGCAACTTTGCAGACTTTCACAACTGCAGAACGGCCAAATTGCCAAAAATTTTTAATATATACCTCAAATACGCCTAGAGCCAGCCCCAACTCTACCCAAAAACCGCTAAACAGTGTTTTTTTTATATCCTTTGTGGCCAACCAACGGAAACCCACCGTTTCAAAATTGGATTTTATGGTCTCAAAAAGATACCTGCTCAATTTCAAAAGTTTATAGGTTATTTAGCCTGCACAGTACATTCTGTCCTCTTGATGATATAGTCAGGGTTAGTAGAGGTACCACGGTATCCCATATGAAGTATATATATCACTGCCAAAAAGGTATAGATGAAAATTTACGAATAATTTCAAGTGACAGCTGGATTGATATATTACGTCTTTTTGGTGTTTCAATTGAAAATCTTGCCAGAGCAAAAACGGGATTACCTAATTATACATCCAGAACCCCGATCACTTGAGATAAAATAAACCTCATCTTTTGACGATTTTGTGGTGGCTGCATTTTAAAAAACATTAACTCATTTATATCTTTTCTTACAGCTGACCCAAAATCAATCAACGCATTGAGTTCTTGCAAAGAGTTAAGAAGATCAAATAGTAAACTTTGAACAAAAAATGACACCAGTAACACAATCTCAGTTAATAATACATTAACAAATGCTCAACGCATGGTCTTTATTTAGGTAATTTTTATCGCAACGCGAAATTCACATACACAAATACACCGATAGTACAATACGGAACTCTGATCTACGGATCTAATAACAAAAATTTTTTAAAACCAATCAACTTATTAATTAAAAGAATTTTAAAAATAATTTTCTGGAAGCGTAAGTACGAGTCAATCGAGGGAATACGAGTTCACAATTTGATAAGCAACGCATCAGAGCTACATGCTTTTGAAATATTCAAACTACTAGTAAAACTAATAAAAAAGCAACCGCTAAGTAAAATTTTTTCAACCATAATAGCTGACTCGGACCTTAATGATATTATGCAAAAGAGAAATCGTGACAGTTTGTAAAAATTAGCAGACAAAGATTCCATAGTAATTCATTGAAATGTAGAGTTCTTGGGATGCTTAAAATAGCATTGAATTATAACAACTCTTTTATTGAAGATGTTAGAACAATAAAAGAGGCAAATATAAAAGAATTTTGCCCTACATTTTTGAATCTTTATATAACTGGTAACCAGGACCTGCTAGATAGACTCTTTCATGCTCATTAGAACAAATTTTTTGATAGCTACAAAGACAGTTTCTTTAGTTAATCTCTACTGGAAAGGACAACCTTTCATTTTTAAACACTTTTTATTATTCTTTCAACTAAAATTGCACAACTCTTCCGTGAGGCGCCTGAAAACAAACTAGATAGGTTTAACGGCGACCTTGTAGTGTCACAAATTGTAACCGATTGTATTTGTACAATGTATTTTCTTGCTTATATTTTATGACAACGGCACTACGAACAATTTATTATTATTATTATTAAATTAACATTAGTCCAATTCCGATTACAGCATTGGCGTCCTGAAATCCACACCAAATAACTATTATTGACGTTGCACCTCAAAGTCAATGACAATTTTATGCAACTCTTTCACGTAGTTAATTGAATTTTGCACTAATAAAGCTACAATCTTAAACATGAGTTTAAGCAATTT
>NC_134468.1:32619202-32707342 GCF_964194025.1 Convolutriloba macropyga | reverse complement strand
TTCACGGCTTCACTGCTATTTACGCTAAAAAGTTTGTTTCTGCAGGTATTTGTCCTTTTTGTAGTCGTATGCCGTACACTGGATAATAACAGGTCTCAATTGCTTCCTATGGACATATAAATTTTTCAAAAATAGAAACGTATATCTGAACTTCGCACTTTTTTGCTCGTTTTGTTGTCGACCCGTTACCCAGTCGTGTTAAGAAGAGGTGCCATATCCTTTCTTTTGAAAAATAAGGTAATTTTGTTTTGTTTAGTTTTTATCTGAGGCAAGTTTGATTTTGTTTTTTTAATCATAGACTTCGAGTTTTGGTCGTAATTAATGTTTGTTGTTTGGTTTTTCCCGCAGTTTAACCCCCTTGATCTAACACAGTTCTCATTGACCGATTATAACACTTTCCATTTAAAATTTGATTTAACTTTTTTTTCCTCAGATCAAATCCTTTTCCTCGAATTTTTATTTGGCCCAAATTGCCTACTTCTAAATTGAGCTGGCTGTTTGAATTGATGAACGACTAAAAATTAGTTCATTAAAGTACGCTCTTGCAAATTAATTGACTGTTGTTATCCACGATTTCGATATCATAGATGCCCTGACAATAGATCGAAACTAGTGGATCCAAAACTGGAAATGGGGGAGAGCAGATCGAAAGCTACAGCTCTCCTGATAAATTTATATTGAATACGAGATAAGCGTGCATGAGTCGAGGGATTTGAACAGGCTCTTGAAGTCCATGAGATTTGATATGATTCTAGCACAACCGAGTTAAATAATTAAGCCACCTGTAAATATTTAACATCTAATAACGTGCCATTTCAACCTATTGAAGTTTGATTTTTTGTTGCTTTTGATTTACTGCCTTCCAAACGTTTTGATTCAAACTGTTGCGTTTCATTTACTGCCTTCCAACCTATTTCCTTGGTAGCTTTATTACAAGAGTGTAATAAACGATAGTCATAAATGTGTGAAACCCATTTATTTGGTAAGGGATTTTTATACTTTTAATCAGATCTGTTTCCCTTTCTCGCCCTGAAAAAGTTTCCTTTTATAGTTTTCTTTTATAAGTATGTACCATTCAAATTTACTGGTTGCTGGCAATAAAAAGGCTTCACATTATCAATTAAGTTTTTATCTTAGTTGATATTTAACAAATGAATTAAAGCACAATTGAAGGATTTTCATACGTTTAATCAGATCTGTTTCCTATTTCTTACATAACGGCCATTTCCGTATTCTTTGGAGCGTACTGCTCTGAATCGGAGGCTGGTTTTTTTCCAGTTTGAATGAATTGCTCACCAATATCTTCCAAATGAAGGAAGTTTTCTCTCATCGTGGTCGATAGAAGTACACCCCCTGGTCAAAAAAGGAAAAAAAGGTTCGACAAAAAGAACCAAACTGCAAATATTCGAACATCCAAAAATCTCTGAAAATGGCGCCAAAAAATTGTTGCGACCATTTGAAAGAAAGACAACCAGCAACTTCAATATCAACTACCATGTGCACAATCGAATGATACACGAAAGAGCTCTTTTTGTCGGCAGAAGCGTCAGTGAAACAACGGACCTCCCTACAAGGTCAGAACGAGACCATGAAAAAAATTTGGGGTACAGTTTGCGACCAAGTCGTGTTTGGATTAACATTTTTCTAGCATGTTTCAGTCAAGATCGATGGAGATGAGACAATGGAGATAGTGGAATACAAACAGAACAGAAAGTTAGACAACTCTTCGAGACAAACATATAGAAGGAATAACTTCAACGGAAACGGATTTAAGCCGACCCAAAGCTCCCTTCCATCGATCCGTGAATCGACTGCACAGTTCAAGAACTGAAACTCTACCGGACCTGTTTCCGGTAAATCCGGTGAATAAAATATCTAAAATGGAATAAAAATGAAAACCAGTTTTTGCAAAAAAAAATTAATAGCACATTTGTTGAAAAGTATAGACACCATTTTCGACGTCATGGTTTAAATGCAATACATGATAAAAATTACTGAATAAAAGTACAGTTCAAAAGCATTTTCGCATATACACTAATTTATTGGTGTTGACCTTTGATTATCATCTATTAACACAGATCTGACGATGTTCAAGAAAACATTATTGTCGAGGCGCCAAGAGTGGAAGTTAGAGTTGGAGTGCAGAGTGGAAATTTGGGGGGTGCAAGTGATAACGGGCTAACCCCTTGATTCTGGAAATCCAGCAGTAGAGTCCAAGCAAGGACGGGGTAAAGTCCAAGCACAGCTAAAGATGCATAAAAATTGTTTACCCTTAGGATTTAATCAAAGTTCAATCGGAGTAGGTTTCGTTCAAGTGAGAAAATTAGTTGATAATATAAAAAGGCTATTAGAAAGCATCCGAAAAGTCAAAAACAGGAATCCACATCGTGTACAGCTATTTCAAATCCCGTTTTTGGGGAGCAAAACAATTATAGACATTTCTAGAGGTATCACTTCAAGAAATCAAACGGGTTAATTTTAACCTAAACGCATTCAGTGATTCAGCATCCTAAATTATATTTTATCCTAATGATGAAACAAACACTGACCGGTTTGTTGTCTTTTGATTTTCATGTCTGAATATATATTTCAAAAGGAAGATGAAAATGTTGTGTCCATGTCGCACGGAGATCAAGTTGAAATTGAAGCGCCGCAAAGTGGGTACCTGGATGTTGCAGGCAATAACGGGCGAGTGACCCAACCCTGACCCCGAGATTTTGGAACCCGAGTAGATGCAAGTACGGGGTAGAATTCAAGCACAGCTGCATATGCATAAAAAAAATTATTTACATTAATCAAAGTTCAGTTGGATTAGGTTTTGTTCAAGTGAGAAAATCAGTTGATAATTTTAAAAGGCCATTAAAAAGCATCCGAAAAATCATAAACCGGAATCTACATCGTTTACAGCTATTTCAAAACCCATTTATGGGCTGCAAAACAATTATCACTTTACGACATTTCTGGAGGTATCACTTCAAGACATCAAACGGGTTAATTTTAACCTAAAAGCATTAAGTGATTCAGCATCCTAATTTAGATTTTATCCTAATGATAAAACAAACACTGACCTATTGGTTGTCTTTTGATTTTTATGTCTGAATATATATTTCATAAGGAAGATGGAAATGTTGTTTTCATGTCGCACGGAGATCAAATTGAAATTAGAGCGCCGCAAAAAGGGTACCTGGATGTTGCAGGCAATAACGGGCGAGTGACCCAACCGCGACCCCGAGATTCTGGAACCCGAGTAGATGCAAGGACGGGGTAGATTTCAAGCACAGCTGCATATGCATAAAAAAATTGTTTACCCTAATCAAAGTTCAGTTGGATTAGGTTTTGTTCAAATGAGAAAATCAGTTGATAATTTTAAAAGGCCATTAAAAAGCATCCGAAAATTCATAAAGCGGAATCTACATCGTGTACAGCTATTTCAAATACCATTTTTGGGCTGAAAAACAATCACTTTACGACATTTCTAGAGGTATCACTTCAAGACATCAAACGGGTTAATTTTAACCTAAAAGCATTTAGTGATTCAGCATCCTAATTTAGATTTTATCCTAATGATAAAACAAAAACACTGACCTATTGGTTGTTTTTTGATTTTCATATCTGAATATATATTTCACAAGGAAGATGGAAATGTTGTTTTCATATCGCACGGAGATCAAGTTGAAATTAGAGCGCCGCAAAGTGGGTACCTGGATGTTGCAGGCAATAACGGGCGAGTGACCCAACCGCGACCCCGAGATTCTGGAACCCGAGTAGATGCAAGGACGGGGTAGAATCCAAGCACAGCTGCAGATGCATAAAAAAATTGTTTACTTTAATCAAAGTTCAGTTGGATTAGGTTTTGTTCAAGTGAGAACATCAGTTGATAGTTTTAAAAGGCCATTAAAAAGCATCCGAAAAATCATAAACCGGAATCTACATCGTGTACAGCTAGTTCAAATCCCATTTTTGGGCTGCAAAACAATCACTTTACGACATTTCTAGAGGTATCACTTCAAGACATCAAATGGGTTAAATTTAACCTATATTTATTCAGTGATTCAGCATCTTAATTTAGATTTTATGCTAATGATAAAACTAACACTGACCTATTGGTTGTCTTTTGATTTTCATGTCTGAATATTATTTCTCAAGGAAGATGGAAATGTTTTCATGTCGCACGGAGATCAAGTTGAAATTGAAGCGCCGCAAATTGGATACCTGGATGTTGCAGGCAATAACGGGCGAGTGACCCAACTCCGACCCCGAGAATGTGCAACCCGAGTAGATGCAAGGACTGGGTAGAATCCAAGCACAGCTGTAGATGCATAGAAATTGTTTACCTTAATCAAATTCAGTTGGATTAGGTTTTTTGTTCAAGTGAGAAAATCAGATGATAATTTTAAAAGGCCACTAAAATGCATCCGAAAATTCAAAAACAGGAATCTACATCGTGTACAGCTATTTCAAATCCAATTTTTTGTGCAACAAAACAATTATCATATTAAGACATTTGTATAGGTATCACTTCAAGACATCAAACGGGTTAAATTTAACCTATTTTTAATCAGTGATTCAGCATCTTAATTTAGATTTTATGCTAATGATAAAACTAACACTGACCTATTGGTTGTCTTTTGATTTTCATGTCTGAATATATATTTCACAAGGAAAATGGAAATGTTTTCATGTCGCACGGAGATCAAGTTGAAATTGAAGCGCCGCAAATTGGATACCTGGATGTTGCAGGCAATAACGGGCGAGTGACCCAACTCCGACCCTGAGAATGTGCAACCCGAGTAGATGCAAGGACTGGGTAGAATCCAAGCACAGCTGTAGATGCATAGAAATTGTTTACCTTAATCAAATTCAGTTGGATTAGGTTTTTTGTTCAAGTGAGAAAATCAGATGATAATTTTAAAAGGCCACTAAAATGCATCCGAAAATTCAAAAACAGGAATCTACATCGTGTACAGCTATTTCAAATCCAATTTTTTGTGCAGCAAAACAATTATCATATTAAGACATTTGTATAGGTATCACTTCAAGACATCAAACGGGTTAAATTTAACCTATTTTTAATCAGTGATTCAGCATCTTAATTTAGATTTTATGCTAATGATAAAACTAACACTGACCTATTGGTTGTCTTTTGATTTTCATGTCTGAATATATATATTTCACAAGGAAAATGGAAATGTTTTCATGTCGCACGGAGATCAAGTTGAAATTGAAGCGCCGCAAATTGGATACCTGGATGTTGCAGGCAATAACGGGCGAGTGACCCAACTCCGACCCCGAGAATGTGCAACCCGAGTAGATGCAAGGACTGGGTAGAATCCAAGCACAGCTGTAGATGCATAGAAATTGTTTCCCTTAATCAAATTCAGTTGGATTAGGTTTTTTGTTCAAGTGAGAAAATCAGATGATAATTTTAAAAGGCCACTAAAATGCATCCGAAAATTCAAAAACAGGAATCTACATCGTGTACAGCTATTTCAAATCCAATTTTTTGTGCAGCAAAACAATTATCATATTAAGACATTTGTATAGGTATCACTTCAAGACATCAAACGGGTTAAATTTAACCTATTTTTAATCAGTGATTCAGCATCTTAATTTAGATTTTATGCTAATGATAAAACTAACACTGACCTATTGGTTGTCTTTTGATTTTCATGTCTGAATATGTATTTCACAAGGAAAATGGAAATGTTTTCATGTCGCACGGAGATCAAGTTGAAATTGAAGCGCCGCAAAGTGGATACCTGGATATTGCAGGCAATAACGGGCGAGTGACCCAACTCCGACCCTGAGAATGTGCAACCCGAGTAGATGCAAGGACTGGGTAGAATCCAAGCACAGCTGTAG
The DNA here is from genome assembly GCF_964194025.1 of Convolutriloba macropyga. Lineage (NCBI taxonomy): Eukaryota > Metazoa > Xenacoelomorpha > Acoela > Convolutidae > Convolutriloba > Convolutriloba macropyga. The sequence goes on along the minus strand of NC_134468.1, from coordinate 32,701,480 downwards.
ATGCATAGAAATTGTTTACCTTAATCAAATTCAGTTGGATTAGGTTTTTTGTTCAAGTGAGAAAATCAGATGATAATTTTAAAAGGCCACTAAAATGCATCCGAAAATTCAAAAACAGGAATCTACATCGTGTACAGCTATTTCAAATCCAATTTTTTGTGCAGCAAAACAATTATCATATTAAGACATTTGTATAGGTATCACTTCAAGACATCAAACGGGTTAAATTTAACCTATTTTTAATCAGTGATTCAGCATCTTAATTTAGATTTTATGCTAATGATAAAACTAACACTGACCTATTGGTTGTCTTTTGATTTTCATGTCTGAATATATATATTTCACAAGGAAAATGGAAATGTTTTCATGTCGCACGGAGATCAAGTTGAAATTGAAGCGCCGCAAATTGGATACCTGGATGTTGCAGGCAATAACGGGCGAGTGACCCAACTCCGACCCCGAGAATGTGCAACCCGAGTAGATGCAAGGACTGGGTAGAATCCAAGCACAGCTGTAGATGCATAGAAATTGTTTCCCTTAATCAAATTCAGTTGGATTAGGTTTTTTGTTCAAGTGAGAAAATCAGATGATAATTTTAAAAGGCCACTAAAATGCATCCGAAAATTCAAAAACAGGAATCTACATCGTGTACAGCTATTTCAAATCCAATTTTTTGTGCAGCAAAACAATTATCATATTAAGACATTTGTATAGGTATCACTTCAAGACATCAAACGGGTTAAATTTAACCTATTTTTAATCAGTGATTCAGCATCTTAATTTAGATTTTATGCTAATGATAAAACTAACACTGACCTATTGGTTGTCTTTTGATTTTCATGTCTGAATATGTATTTCACAAGGAAAATGGAAATGTTTTCATGTCGCACGGAGATCAAGTTGAAATTGAAGCGCCGCAAAGTGGATACCTGGATATTGCAGGCAATAAAGGGCGAGTGACCCAACCGCGACCCCGAGATTCTAAATCCCGAGTAGATGCAAGGACGGTTTGGAATCCAAGCACAGCTGCAGATGCTTGAAATTGTTTACCTTAATCAAAGTTCAGTTGGATTAGGTTTTGTTCAAGTGAGAAAATCAGTTGATAACTTTAAAAGGCCATTAAAAAGCATCCGAAAAGTCAAAAACAGGAATCTACATCGTGTACAGCTATTTCAACTACCATTTTTGGGCTAGAAAACAATTATCACTTTACGACATTTCTATAGTTATCACTTCAAGACATCAAACGGGTTAATTTTAACCTAAAAGCATTCAGTGATTCAGCATCTTAAATTATATTTTATCCTACTGATAAAACAAACACTGACCGACCTATTGATTGTCTTTTGATTTTCATGTCTGAGTATATTATTCACAATGAAGATGAAAAATGTTGTTTTCACGTCGCACGGAGATCAAGTTGAAGTTGAAGCGGCGCAAAATGGATACTTGGAGGTTGCAGGCAATAACGGGCGAGTGAACCAACCGCAACCCCGAGCTTCTAGAACCCGAGTAGAAGCAGGGACGGGGTAGAAGCAAGGAAGGCAAAAGCACAACTGCAGATGCATAAAAATTGTTTACCTTTAGATTTTAATCAAAGTTGATTCGGAGTAGGTTTTGTTCAAATGACAAAATCAGTTGATAATTGACAAAGAACATGAAAAAGCATCCAAATAGTCAAAAACAGCCATCTACATCGTGTACAGCTATTTCAAATCCAATTTTTTGGGCAGCAAAACAATTCTCATTTTAAGACATTTGTATAGGTATCACTTCAAGACATCAAACGGGTTAATTTTAACCTATAAGCATTCAGTGATTCAGCATCCTAATTTAGATTTTATCCTAATGATAAAACAACCACTGACCTATTGCTTGTGTTTTGATTTTCGTGTCTGATATATATTTCACAAGGAAGATGGAAATGTTTTTTTCATGTCGCACGGAGATCAAATTGAAATTGAAGAGCCGCAAACTGGATACCTGGATGTTGCAGGCAATAACGGGCGAGTGACCCAACCGCGACCCCGAGATTCTAGAACCCGATCAGATGCAAGGACGAGGTAGAGTCCAAGCACAGCTGCAGATGCATAAAAATTGTTTACCTTTATCAAATATCAGTTGGATTAGGTTTTGTTCAGTTGAAAAAATCAGCTGATAATTTTAAAAAGCTATTATAAAGCACCCGAAAATTCAAAAACGGGAATCTACATCGTGTACAGCTATTTGAAATCCAATTTTTTTGGCAGCAAAGCAACTATCACTTTACGACATTTCTATAGGTATCACTTCAAGACATCAATTGGTTAATTTTAACCTGTAAGCATTCGGTGATACAGCATTCTAAATTAAATTTTCTCCTAATGATAAAACAAATACAGACCTATTGGTTGTCTTTTGATTTTCATGTCGAATATATTATTCACAATGAAGATGAAAATGTTGTTTTCACGTCGCACGGAGATCAAGTTGAAGTTGAAGCGGCGCAAAATGGATACCTAAGGTTGCAAGCAATAACGGGCGAGTGACCCGACCGCGCCCCCGAGAATTTGGAACCCGAGTAGATGCAAGGACTGGGTAGAATCCAAGCACAGCTGCAGATACATAGAAATTGTTTACCTTAATCAAATTCAGTTGGATTAGGTGTTTTGTTCAAGTGAGAAAATCAGATGATAATTTTAAGAGGCCACTAAAAAGCATCCGAAAAGTCAAAAACAGGAATCTACATCGTGTACAGCTATTTCAAATCCAATTTTTTGTGCAGCAAATCATTTTATCATTTTAAGACATTTGTATAGGTATCACTTCAAGACATCAAACTGGTTAAATTTAACATATATTTATTCAGTGATTCAGCATCTTAATTTAGATTTTATGCTAATGATAAAACTAACACTGACCTATTGGTTGTCTTTTGATTTTCATGTCTGAATATATATTTCACAGGGAAGATGGAAATGTTTTCATGTCGCACGGAGATCAAGTTGAAATTGAAGCGCCGCAAAGTGGATACCTGGATATTGCAGGCAATAACGGACGAGTGACCCAACCGCGACCCCGAGATTCTAAATCCCGAGTAGATGCAAGGACGGTGTGGAATCCAAGCACAGCTGCAGATGCTTAAAATTGTTTACCTTAATCAAAGTTCAGTTGGATTAGGTTTTGTTCAAGTGAGAAAATCAGTTGATAATTTTAAAAGGCCATTAAAAAGCATCCGAAAAGTCAAAAACAGGAATCCACATCGTGTACATCTATTTCAACTCCCATTTTTGGGCTAGAAAACAATTATCACTTTACGACATTTCTATAGTTATCACTTCAAGACATCAAACGGGTTAATTTTAACCTAAAAGCATTCAGTGATTCAGCATCCTAAATTATATTTTATCCTAATGATAAAACAAACACTAACCGACCTATTGATTGTCTTTTGATTTTCATGTCTGAGTATATTATTCACAATGAAGATGAAAAATGTTGTTTTCACGTCGCACGGAGATCAAGTTGAAGTTGAAGCGGCGCAAAATGGATACTTGGAGGTTGCAGGCAATAACGGGCGAGTGAACCAACCGCAACCCCGAGCTTCTAGAACCCGAGTAGAAGCAGGGACGGGGTAGAAGCAAGGAAAGCAAGCACAACTGCAGATGCATAAAAATGGTTTACCTTTAGATTTTAATCAAAGTTCATTCGGAGTAGGTTTTGTTCAAATGACAAAATCAGTTGATAATTGACCAAGAACATGAAAAAGCATCCAAATAGTCAAAAACAGCCATCTACATCGTGTACAGCTATTTTAAATCCAATTTTTTGGGCAGCAAAACAATTATCATTTTAAGACATTTGTATAGGTATCACTTCAAGACATCGAACGGGTTAATTTTAACATATAAGCATTCAGTGATTCAGCATCCTAATTTAGATTTTATCCTAATGATAAAACAACCACTGACCTGTTGCTTGTTTTGATTTTCGTGTCTGGTATATATTTCACAAGGAAGATGGAAATGTTTTTTTCATGTCGCACGAAGATCAAATTGAAATTGAAGAGCCGCAAACTGGATACCTGGATGTTGCATGCAATAACGGGCGAGTGACCCAACCGCGACCCCGAGGTTCTAGAACCTGATCAGATGCAAGGACGAGGTAGAGTCCAAGCACAGCTGCAGATGCATAAAAATTGTTTACCTTAATCAAATATCAGTTGGATTAGGTTTTGTTCAGTTGAGAAAATCAGTTGATAATTTTAAAAAGCTATTAAAAAGCACCCGAAAATTGAAAAACAGGAATCTACATCGTGTACAGCTATTTGAAATCCAATTTTTTGGGCAGCAAAACAATTATCACTTTACGACATTTCTATAGGTATCACTTCAAGACATCAATTGGTTAATTTTAACCTGTAAGCATTCGGTGATACAGCATCCTAATTTAAATTTTCTCCTAATGATAAAACAAACACTGACCTATTGGTTGTCTTTTGATTTTCATGTCAAATATATTATTCACAATGAAGATGAAAATGTTGTTTTCACGTCGCACGGAGATCAAGTTGAAGTTGAAGCGGCGCAAAATGGGTACCTGGATGTTGCATGCAATAACGAGCGAGTGAACCAACCGCGACCCCGAGTTTCTGGAACCCGAGTAGATGCAAGGACGGGGTAGAATTTGAGCACAGCTGTATATGCATAAAAATTTTTTTTACCTTAATCAAAGTTCAGTTGGATTAGGTTTTAGTCAAATGACAAAATCAGTTGATATTTGACAAAGGCTATTAAGAAGCATCCAAAAAGTCAAAAACAGCAATCTACATCGTGCACAGCTATTTCAAATCCTTTTTTTGGGGCTGCAAAACAATTATCATTTTAAAGACATTTGTATAGGTATCACTTCAAGACATCAAACAGGTTAATTTCAGCCTATAAGCATTTAGTGATTCAGTATTCTAATTTAGATTTTATCCTAAGGATAAAACAAACACTGACCTGTTGGTTGTCTTTTGATTTTCATGTCTGAATACATATTTCACAAGGAAGATGGAAATGTTGTTTTCATGTCGCACGGAGATCAAGTTGAAATTAGAGCGCCGCAAAAAGGGTACCTGGATGTTGCAGGCAATAACGGGCGAGTGACCCAACTGCGACCCCGAGAATGTGCAACCCGATTAGATGCAAGGACTGGGCGAGTGACCCAACCGCGACCCCGAGATTCTGGAAACCGAGTAGATGCAAGGACGGGGTAGAATCCAAGCACAGCTGCAGATGCATAAAAAAATTGTTTACCTTAATCAAAGTTCAGTTGGACTAGGTTTTGTTCAATTGAGAAAATCAGTTGATAATTTTGAAAAGCTATTAAAAAGCACCCGAAAAGTCAAAAACAGGAATCTACATCGTGTACAGCTATTTCAAATCCCATTTTTGGGCTGCAAAACAATTATCATTTTACGACATTTCTATAGGTATCACTTCAAGACATCAGACGGGTTAATTTTAACCTGAAAGCATTCAGTGATTTAGCATCCTAATTTAGATTTTATCCTAATGATAAAATAAACACTGACCTATTGGTTGTCTTTTGATTTTCATGTCTGAATGTATATTTCACAAAGAAGATGGAAATGTTTTCATGTCGCACGGAGATCAAGTTGAAAATGAAGCGCCGCAAAGTGGATACTTGGAGGTTGCAGGCAATAACGGGCGAGTGACTCAACCGCGACCCAGAGATTCTGGAAACCGAGTAGATGCAAGGACGGGGTAGAATCCAAGCACAGCTGCAGATGCATAAAAAAATTGTTTACCTTAATCAAAGTTCAGTTGGATTACGTTTTGTTCAATTGAGAAAATCAGTTGATAATTTTAAAAAGCTATTAAAAAGCACCCGAAAATTCAAAAACAGGAATCTACGTCGTGTACAGCTATTTCAAATCCAATTTTTGTGCAGCAAAACAATTATCATTTTAAGACATTTGTATAGGTATCACTTCAAGACATCAAACAGGTTAATTTTAACCTATAAGCATTTAGTGATTCAGCATCCTAATTTAGATTTTATCCTAATGATAAAACAAACACTGATCTATTGGTTGTCTTTTGATTTTCATGTCTGAATCTATATTTCACAAGGAAGCTGCAAATGTTGTTTTCATTTCGCACGGAGATCAAGTTGAAATTGGAGCGCTGCAAAGTGGATACCTGGATGTTGCAGGCAATAACGGGCGAGTGACCCAAACGCGACCCCGAGATTCGGGAACCCGACTAGATGCAAGGACGGGGTAGAATCCAAGCACAGCTGCAGATACATAAAAAGTGTATACCTTAATCGAAGTTCAGTTGGATTAGGTTTTGTTTAAGTGAGAAAATCAGTTGATAATTTTAAAAAGCCGTTAAAAAGCATCCGAAAAGTCAAAAACAGGAATCTACAGCGTGTACAGCTATTTCAAATCCAATTTTTGGGGCAGCAAATCAATTATCATTTTAAGACATTTGTATAGGTATCACTTCAAGACATCAAACCGGTTAATTTTAACCTATAAGCATTTAGTGATTCAGCATCCTAATTTAGATTTTATCCTAATGATAAAACAAACACTGATCTATTGGTTGTCTTTTGATTTTTATGTCTGAATTTATATTTCACAAGGAAAATGGAAATGTTGTTTTCATGTCGCTAGAAGATCAAGTTGAAGTTGAAGCGCTGCAAAGTGGATACCTGGATGTTGCAGGCAATAACGGGCGAGTGACCCAAACGCGACCCCGAGATTCTGGAACCCAAGTAGATGCAAGGACGGGGTAGAATCCAAGCACAGCTGCAGATACATAAAAATGTATACCTTAATCAAAGTTCAGTTTGATTAGGTTTTGTTTAAGTGAGAAAATCGGTTTATAATTTTAAAAGGCCGTTAAAAAGCATCCGAAAAATCAAAAACAAGAATCTACCTTGTGTACAGCTTTTTCAAATCTCATTTTTGGGCTGCAACACAATTATTACTTTACGACATTTCTATAGGTATCATTTCAAGACATCAAAAGGGCTAATTTTAACCTAAAAGCATTTAATGATTGATTCAGCATCCTAATTTAGTTTTTATCCTAATGATAAAACAAACACTGACCTATTGGTTGTCTTTTGATTTTCATGTCTGAATATATATTTCACAAGGAAGATGGAAATGTTGTATTCATTTCGCACGGAGATCATTTTGCAATTGAAGCGCCGCAAATTGGATACCTGCATGTTGCAGGCAAAAACGGGCGAGTGACCCAACCGCGAACCCGAGATTCTGGAGCCCGAGTAGATGCAAGGACGGGGTAGAATCCAAGCACAGCTGCAGATTCATAAAAAGTGTATACCTTAATCAAAGTTCAGTTGGATTAGGTTTTGTTTAAGTGAGAAAATCAGTTGATAATTTTAAAAGGCCGTTAAAAAGCATCCGAAAAGTCAAAAACAGGAATCTACAGCGTGTACAGCTATTTCAAATCCAATTTTTTGGGGTGCAAAACTTTTATCATTTTAAGACATTTGTATAGGTGTCACTTCGACATCAAACAGGTTAACTTTAACCTATAAGCATTTAGTGATTCAGCATCCTAATTTAGATTTTATCGTAATGATAAAACAAACTCTGACCTATTGGTTGTCTTTTGATTTTCATGTCCGAATCTATATTTCACAAGGAAGATGCAAATGTTGTTTTCATTTCACACGGAGATCAAGTTGAAATTGGAGCGCCGCAAATTGGATACCTGCATGTTGCAGGCAAAAACGGGCGAGTGACCCAAACGCGACCCCGAGCATCGGGAACCCGAGTAGATGCAAGGACGGGGTAGATTCCAAGCACAGCTGCAAATGCATAAAAATTGTTTACCTTAATCAAAGTTCAGTTGGATTAGGTTTTGTTCAAGTGATAAATCAGCTGATATTTTTAAAAGGCCATTAAAAAGCATCCGAAAAGTCAAAAACAGGAATCTACATCGTGTACAGCTATTTCAAATCCCATTTTGGGCTGCAAAACAACTATGACTTTACGACAATTCTATAGGGTTAAATCAAACGGGTTAATTTTAACCTATAATCATTCAGTGATTCAGCATCCTAAATTAAATTTTATCCTAATGATAAAACAAACACTGACCTATTGGTTGTCTTTTGATTTTCATGTTTGAATATATTATTCACCATGAAGATGAAAATGTTATTTTCACATCGCACGGAGATCAAGTTGAAGTTGAAGCGGCGCAATATGGATACTTGGAGGTTGCAGGCAAAAACGGGTGAGTGACCCAACCGCGACCCCGAGCTTCTAGAACCCGAGTAGATGCAAGGACTGGGCAGAATCGTGAGACAGCTGTCCACCGTCAGAGGCAGCAAGGTGACACTGACTGCTGATCAGCACAATCCCGACAACCTCGGCAAAATGCTGAGCAGAAGGTGACGGAATAAAGATGAAATTTCATTATCCGCTGAGAATTGTTGGTTACTGTACATCATTTGATCCATTTTATGGCGATATGTATGAGCTAATTAAACAACCTGAATATATGTGCACAACATTACGAAAAGCGAAGAAACGCTTTTCCGGGAATCTAGTCTGTCCCTCCGGTCTTGCCTGGTGGTCCTGGGTTAACGGACATGTCTATTCTTCAGTTCAGCTGTAAATTCTACAGGACGGTTGCGAAGGAAAATATAAACCTCATTAGGGCCACTTCGGATTGAAAACATGAAAGTTTGGTTTTGCCAGTCTTGCCGGACGAGCCAACCGCCACAATCAGCAGTAAGCCCGTTCCCCGATGATCACGAAGACGAGACCCCATTCGCAAAACAGCAGCAGAAGACGAGCACATGTACGGAATAGTCCCACACGCAGCTATTAAAGCCGTCACCGTAGATCAACTGCCGATCATCACAATCGCAAAAATACCTGTTAAATGTTGAGAGGATGAGAAGCTTTTCACGTATTCAGCGTTTCCTGTTTGAGAAAAGTGCCAGCTTAACTGGACTTGCATTTGGTGCAGCAGAAAACACGGCTTCTTTTGACTGGGAAACAGCACGGAAACGAGACCCCAATAGCTTGCAGTTTCGCCTACTGGCACAAAACACAGAGTGGAGACATCCGAAAAACACCGAATGAATATTCCAACTAATTTACCAAGATTTTAAACAAAATTCAATAGGAGTGGCGTTTCCTCAAGAGAAACAATCATTTGACAATAAATAAAAAAGGTTATTAAAATAGTATCCTCATCCGAAGTATAAAACAAAAAAAATTCCTTGAACTTGAAGTGATTGGACTCTATTATATCGTGTACAGCCCTTTTCAAATCCCATTGTCCGCAGCAAAGCAATCATCACATAAGGACAATTCTATAGGTACCACTTCAAGACATCCAATGAGTTAAAAGTTGCCTATAAGCATTCAGTGATTGAGTATCCTAAATTAGATTTTATCTTGATAATAAAATAACCTGATTTATTAGTTTTGTCTTTTGATTATCATGTCTGAACAGAGGGTGCAGGCGATAACTGAACAATGACTAAATTAGATTTTATCTAATGTCCTAAAAGCTTAATCCACCGTCAGAGTAGGGTCACGCTGACTGCTGATCAGTACAACCCCGACCATGTTGCGGAATTGCTGAGCACAAGGTGAGGTAAGAAAATTGCGGACGTTAAATTAAATTATCCTCTCAGAAATACAGTTGCTGTACACTATTAAAGTAGAATACATTATTTCTGTAAATTATGATTGTACAAAATTACTGCTTTTAACATTGTGCCAGCCTTGCCGGAGAGGAGACTGGTGACACAAACAGTAGTGCAACCTTTGCCTGGTGAGCATTAGGAGGAGGTACCAATCGTTCCCGGTAGCCCCTGCTGTGGCACCGTCCACATAAGGGTTGATACTGAGGCTCTTTCCAGATGCGAACGACGAATGAGCAAACCAACTAATTGAATAACAAAAATATCTTATACATGCTTTTCACTTCTAAATCTGAGGGTCCGGGTCTATAATTAGATAAGACCGTTCTCGACAGAACCGCGTGCGTTGTCTTGAACTACCCGGCGTAGCTACTCAAGTCAGTTAAAAAGACGGCTGTCCTTGACAATCTGGTCGCACCTTTCGACGCCGAAACTAATTCCTGCGTTTGAGTACAAAAATCCAAAAATAGGTGAACATCAAAATTCACCATATAAATTATAACATGGAGCAAGGGTATCTTCATGTCACTGAGGGACGATAACGAATATGAGAAACGATGTTTCCAATAACAGTTCGCATATGGAAATTGTGTGCTTGCTTCGGTTTTAGAATTTGCAAATCAATTAGAACTGTATACGTATAAATTTGCTCAGCGATTTGCTTTAACTGTACTCGCTAGCCAAAATTATGTAGACGGATGTTTTCGAGTAGCGTTGACATTGAGTTTCTCAAGATAACTTGTTGGGTCCACTTATCTTTCTATATAAAATTGTTGCAGCTTTCTTATACGCCTTATGTTCTTCCAGAAAATGAAATTGAGTCTTCTACTACTCTTCTACTACTGCTAAAGAAAATCGAGAATTCACAGTCGTGAACGCTAATTTGACGCTATTTTCAATCTTTTTAGTTGTATTTGCGGTGCAATTACAAGTGAATTCCAACAATTGCGTATTCGCAACGCTAACTTAAATATGTGTTATTCAAGTTAGAATTATTAAAAAAAGACACATTGTTAGACGTTGCGAAATCTAGTTTCAACAAAGCCTGGCAGACTTTGTGGAGCAAATCAACCACAGAAAAAGGGTTTTTGTAGTACACCGAGTTTACATTTCTTCTCCACAGCTGGACAGTTTTGATGATAGTTGCAATCTAATATTGTCCAATTACGCCATTCGTTATTTGAACGGCGATGAATCTTATTTCTTTGTCCTTGTCTGTTTTGTTTTGCACCCTGAAATTTGATATTAAACTGAAATGCGTTAAAGGTTTTCGATTGCAAGTAATTCGCTGTGCGAGATTTTCATTCTTGCATTTATTGTCATACTCCGTTGACTTATTCAATTTAGACCATTGTTCGACATTCATTTTTTCCGCAATTGAGGTTATTTTCTCGAAGAAATTGTGGGGTGATTTAAATGCCCAGACTAAGCGAAACTTTTGTATTTGCTGATGTCAGACAGCCTGGTACTAATACAAAACGTGCTCTATCAATTTTCCAAATATTATACGTTACGCTGACTACAAGCCATGCTCCATCTCAATGAGCATCCACCTCCAGAGACAATGAGCATCCATATCCATTTATCCCTGCTGTGGGTACCTTACTAGTGTGGCCTTAGTGTAAGGTTCCTTCGAACAAAAGAAAAACTCCCACAACCGCGGCTCCAAGATCATAGCCAGATAGTAGTTTTAACGGATAAAACTGTTGCTCTGCTAATCATGTGTATTTTGTTGGGCTAATCACAGTGTTTTTCGGTCCTGATTGATCTTAATTAAAACGCGACTGCTATCTCAGTAGTACTTTATGGGAAACAAAAAATGCAGTTCATGCTTGGCATCGGGTTTAAGAATCTTGCATCTGTTGTGAAACGTCCAGCATTTGTTCGAAATCGTTTGGTAATGTCTATAATCGGTGGTTATTCTCTCTGAGTATCTGATGTCTACAGTAGTGACCTTGTTTGATTATTGATTAAAAAACATCGTTAAATTGTTATGTTGACTCAGAACAACGTAGCAGCGAGTTAGAGCAATTGACGTTTCTGCTTGTTGGTGATAGATATTATTTCTGAAAACTATAATTGAACAAAATATGCACCCACTAATCTGGGGGGCACAAACGGAAAAGATCCCAATCAAAGATGAGTTAACAACTCTATTCTCAAGACAAACAATGAGTCAAAAATGGAATGTGACAAAACTGGTTTTTGACATTTATGAGAGTATTTGTACGCTATAAGCTCTGTGAGTTAGCATGCTGAATTTAGTATCTTTTTGACTGTTTTGACACTTAGTTACTAATTTAGTACTTCGATAATCATGTGTGAGCACACATGCGACAATGGAGAGGGAAATCTTGTTGGGGCTCGAAGAGCGGAAGTCCGAGTACAGATTGGAAATTTGGGCTCACGTGATAACGGGCGAACGGCCCAATCGCAACACCAAGACTCCCCATTAGATGCAAGGACTGGGCAAGTCGCAAGGCCACTGCGTTGTGCGCTGTCAGAAAAAGCAGGGTGTTGCTGACCACTGATTAGCACAATCCCGATAATGTTGGGGAACTGCTTAGCAGAAAGTGAGGGAAGAGAATCTTTATCCGGCAAAAATTATCGTTTACTGTACATCTAAGTGATGTAATTTATGGCAATGTGTTTGAGCTACATTAAGCGACCTGAATATGAGCGTACAAACATCAAAACTCTGGGGTCTAATTCTGCCCCATCCCCACTATTTTATTGACCACCGGTTACATGTGTCGTTCTATAGCACGTAACTATTTAAAAATAATGAATGTGCGCCTTGGGGTTATAAAACATTCCCACAACTGGGGGGCTGCTGGAAAAACAGACACCAAACTTGCATATGCGCACCTCAGACTGAAGCCATAATTAAAAATTGTTTCAGAATTGTGCCAGCCCTGCCGGAGATACGACCGGTAACACAAACAGTAGAGCGTTTTTTTTCTGGTGAACAAGAGGACGAGAACCAACGGCTCCTGGTTGCTCCTGATGTGTCACCGTCCACAGAAGATCAACTTCTGTCCAGATGCGAAGTCGACGAATGAGCATAGTAACTAATTGAACACAGAAATATAGTTTACACAAGCTTTTCAGCTCTAAGTCTGAAGGTCCAGTTCTAAACAGATGAGACCAATCTCGACAGATCTGCGTGCGTTCTCTTGAACTACCCGGCGTCGCAATTTAAGTCAGTTAAAAGGAAGGTTGTCCTTGACACTCTTGTCGCACTTTTCGTCGCCCTAATTTTTGCCTGCTTTTGAAAAGTACAAAAAAACCAAGAGTAGGTGAACATCAAATTCAGTATATAAATTATAACACGGATCAAGGGCATCTTCACGTCGCTTAGTGACGACAACGAATGCGAGAAACGGCGTTTCCAATACCAACTTCGCCAAGTCTTAAATTTTTGGGTGTTTTCTTTCGTTTTAGATTTCGCGAACCAGTTAGAACTCTAAGGATAAATTCGTTCAGTGATTTGCTTTGACTATATTTGCTAGGCAACATTAAGTAGATAGATAATTTTTAGGTACCGTTGAGCCCGTGAGTTTCTCAAGATTATGTGTTGGGTCCACTTATCTTTCTGTAAAAAACTCTTGCAGCTGTTTTATACGACTTATGTTCTACCAGATTTGTGAAGCAAATCAACCATAGAAAAAAGGTTTTTTTAGTCTTCAGTTTTTACATTTTGTCCCTTTAGCTGGATAATTTGGGTGATAGTTGCAATCCAATTTTGTCCAATTACGCCATTCTTTATTTGAACGGCGATTAATCTTATTTTGTCCCTGTCTATTTTGTTTCGCACCACAAAATTTGTTGTTATGAAACTGAAATGCGTTAAAAGCTTTTTGATTACAAATGATTCGCCCTGCAGAATTATCGTTTTGCTTTTATTGGCCTCCTGCGTTGACTTATTTACTTAAAGACTTTAGTTGGACCTTGATTTCTTCCGCAATTGAGGTTATTTTTTCAAGTTGTTGGGTAATTTAAATGCCCAGACCAGCCAAACTTCTTCCAATTCATGAGGTCAGACATCTTGCTAATAATACAAAGCGTGTTCTACCAGTTTACCATTTTTCATACTTCACGCTGACTACTAAACATGCCTTCGTGCATCATTTGTTTGGAGAAAATGAGCATCCATCTCCAGTTATCCCTGCTGTGGGGACCTTAATAGGGTGGCCTTACTGTAAAGTTCCTTCGAACAAAAGGAAAACTCTGCTCCCATAACCTCGGCTTCAAACTCATATCCAGATAGGGGTTTTAATCGATAAAACTCTTGCTCTTCTTATCAAGTATGGTTATTCTTGCTCTGCTAATCATTGTTGTTCGGTGCTGAATGATCTAAACTAAATTTTGATTGCTATCTCAGTACTTTATAGGACAAAAAATGCAATTCATACTTGGCATCGGGATAAAGAATCTAGTTGACAGAAACGTCCAGATTTTGTTTGAATTCGGTTGGTGATGTCTATAATCCGTGGTTATAATCTGTGGGTATCTGATGGCGACAGTTGTCGCATTGTTTGATTATCGATTGCAAAACGTCTTAAAAATGATCTAGCATCTGTTACAGAAACGTCCAGCATTTGTTTGAGGTCGTTTGGTGATTTCTATAAACGGTGGTTATATTCTCTGTGTATTTGATGGTTACAGTTGTGACCTTGTTTGATTATCGATTGCAAAACATCGTAAAATGCTGTGTTGATTCCGAACAACGATGCTGCGAGTTAGAGCAATTGACGTTGCTGCTTGTTGCTGATAGATTACATTATTTCTGAAATTTATTTACATTATTTTTGAAATTTATTAATGAACAAAAAAATATGCACCCACTGGGGGCACAAACGGAAAAGATCCCAAACAAAGATGAATTCACAACTCACTTCTAAAGACATTCATTGATTCAAAAAAGGAATGTGACAAAACTGGTTTTTGACATGAGTATTTATACGCTATAAGGTCTCAGTGAGTCAGCATGCTGAATTTATTATCTTGTTGACTATTTTGTCACTTAGTTACTATTTTAGTACTTCGATAATCATGTGTGAGCACACATGCGACAATGGAGAGAGAAATGTTGTTAAGCCTCGAAGAGCGGAAGTCCGAGTGCAGATTGGAAATTTGGGTGCAGGTGATAACGGGCGAACGGCCCAATCGCGACATCAAGATTCTCCAGTAGATGCAAGGACTGGTCAGGTTGCAAGACCACTGCGTTGTGCACTATCAGAAACAGCAAGGCTTTGCTGACTACTGATCAGCCCAATCCCGATAATGTTGGGGAACTGCTTGGCAGAAAGTGAGGGAAGAGAATCTTTAATTATCCGCTAAAAGTTATCGTTTACTGTACATGTGTTCGAGCTACATTAACCGACCTGAACATGAGCTCACAAACATCAAAACAACATTGGGGGTCTAATTCTGCCCCACCCCCCACTGTTTTATTGACCAATGGTTACATGTGTCCTTCTATAGCACGTTACTATTTAAAAATAATGAATGTGCACCTGGGGGTCATAAAACATTCCCACAACTGGGGGGCTGAAACAATAAACACCAAATTTGCATATGCGCAACTCGGACTGAAGACATATTCTAAAATTTTGTTTGAGAATTGTGCCAGCCTTGCCGTATTTAGTATTTATTATTTAGTATTTTGTTGATTGATTTCACACTAATTTATTAATTTAGTTCTTTCACTATGTCTGAGCACAGATGTGATAACGGAGAGGGAAATGTCGAGGTTCGAAGAGAGGAAGTCGGAGTGCAGAGTGCAAACTTAAGGGGTGCAGGTGATAACGGGCGAGTGGCCCAACCGCTACCCCGAGATTCTGGAGCCCGAGTAGATGCAAGGACTGGGCCGAATGCAAGGACAGCTGCGGCTGCGGGTTCCACTGTCAGAAACAGCAGGGCGACGTTGACTACTAATCAGCACAATCCCGACAATGTTGGCGAACTGCTGAGCAGAAGGTGAGCAGCAGGTGGTACACATATTCGCACTAAGCGGGGGGGCGAACAATAGATTTCAAACTTGCAAATGTGCACCTCGGCATATTGAAGCCGTATTAAAATTTTTGTTTTAGGAATGTGCCAGCCCTGCCGGAGATGCAACAGGTGACACAACCAGTAGTGCGTCCTTTTCCTGGTGAGCATGAGGATGAGACACCAACGTCTCCTGCTTGCCCCTGCTGTTGCACCGTCCACAGAAGGGTCATTTTCTTTCCAGATGGGAACTCGACAAATGAGCATTGTATTTAATTGAACAACAAGAAATATAGTTTACACAAGTTTTTCACGTCTAAATCTGAGGTTCCAGGTCTTATTAGATCCGACCGTTCTCGGCAGATCTGCGTGCGTTGTCTTGAACTACACGGCGTGGCTACTCAAGTCAGTTAAACGGACGGTTGTCCTTGACAATTGTCGCTCCTTTCGACGCAGTAACTTTTCCTGCTTTTGAAAAGTACAAGAGACCAAGAGTAGGTGAAGATCGAAATTCACCATATAAATTATAACATGGAGCAAGGGTATCTTCATGTCAATTAGTGACGACAATGCATATGAAAAACGAAGTTTCCAATACCAACTTCGCA
Source organism: Convolutriloba macropyga (assembly GCF_964194025.1). Classification (NCBI taxonomy): domain Eukaryota; kingdom Metazoa; phylum Xenacoelomorpha; order Acoela; family Convolutidae; genus Convolutriloba; species Convolutriloba macropyga. The sequence goes on along the minus strand of NC_134468.1, from coordinate 32,685,185 downwards.
AAGTGCTGGGTGCTTGACTTGGTTTCTGGGTGCTTGATTTGGTTTTAAATTTTGCGAACCAATTAGAACTGTATAAGGATAAAATCACTCAACAATTTGCTTTAACTGTACTCGCTAGGCATAAGTAAGTAGACAGATGATTTCTGGGTAGCATTGAGCTTGTGAGTTTCTCAAGATAATGTGTTGGGTCCGCTTATAAAATTGTTTCAGCTTTCTTATAAGACATATGTTCTTCCAGAAAAAGTAATTAGGTCTTTTACTACTCTACTACTATTATTAAAGTCACAATTTCACTGTCGTCAACGCTAATTTGACAATATTTTCAATTCTTTCGATTGTATTTGCGGTGCAAGTGAATTCCAATTAATGCATATTCACTTACAAATGGGTTATTCAAATTAGAATTATTAAGCGGCACCTTTTTAGACGTTGCGAAATCAAGTTTAAACAAAGCTTGGCAGATTTGTGGAGCAAATCAACCATAGAAAAGTGGTTTTTGTAGTCCACAGTGTTTACATTTTTTCCCCACAGCTGGACAGTTTTGATGATGGTTGCAATCTAATTTTGTCCAATTACGCCATTCGTTATTTGATCGGTGATTAGTCCTATTTTTTTGTCCTTGTCTGTTCTATTTTGCACCACGAAATTTATTGTTATAAAACTGAAATGTTTTAAAGGATTTCGATCGCAAATGATTCGCTCTGCGAGATTTTCATTCTTGCATTTATTGTCCTCCTCCATTGACTTATTCAATTTAGACCTTAGTTGGACATTTACTTTTTCCGCAATTGAGGTTACTTTTTCGAAGGAGTTAATGGGTGAATTAAATGCCCAGACCAAGCGAACTTCTTCCAATTATTGAGGTCAGATATCCTGCTGCTAATACAAAACGTGCTCTGCCAATTATCCAATTGGTTCGAACAAAAAAAGAACTCAGCTCCCGTATGGTTATTCTTGCTCTGCTAATCACCGGGTTGTTCTGTGCCGAATGATCTAATTTAAATTGTGACTGGTATCTCAGTGTTTTATAGGACACAAAAAAATGCAGCTCAAGCTGGGTATCGGAATTAAGGATCTAGCATCTGTTACAGAAACGTCCAGCTTTTGTTTGAAGTCGTTTGGTGATTTTTATAAACGGTGGTTATATTCTCTGTGTATCTGATGGTTACAGTTGTGACCTTGTTTGATTATCGATTGCAAAACATCGTAAAATGCTGTGTTGATTCCGAACAAGGATGCGGCGAGTTAGAGCAATTGACGGTGCTGTTTGTCGCTGATAGATTTTATTTGTGAAAATTGTCATTGAACCAAATAATATGCACCCACTAAGCTGGTGGGCACAAAGGAGAAACATGTCGAACCAACATGTGTTCACAACTCACTTCTCAAAACATACAATGAGTCAAAAAATGGAACGTGAAAAAACAGGTTTTTGACATTTATGAGAGTATTGATACGCTATAAGTTTTCAATGAGTTAGCATGCCGAATTTAAGATCTTGTTGATTGTTTTGACACTTAGTTATCAATTTAGTACTTCGATAATCATGTCTGAGCACAGATGCGACAATGGAGAAGGATTTGTTGTTGTGGCTCAAAGAGCGGAAGTTCGAGTGCAGAGTGGAATTTTGGGTGCAGGTGACAACGTGCGAGTGGCAAAATCGCAACCCCAATATTCCCGAGTAGATGAAGGGATAGCTGCAGTTGTTTCCCCAGTCTTGACGGACAAGCGAACGGCCACAAGCAGCAGTGAGCCCGTACCCTGGTGATCACGAGGACAATACTCCAACCACAAGACGGCAGCACATGTACGGACTAGTGTCACTACGGTGCCCAAACGCAGCCATTCAAGCCTTCACCATAGCATCAACTGCCGATCATCATCAGAAAAAATACCTGTCAAATGTTGAGGATAAACTTTTTCACGTATTATGCGTTTCCTGTTTTAGAAAAGTGTCAGACTTAATCAGACTTTCAATTGGTGCAGCAGAAAACGGCATCTTTTGCTTGGGAATGAGCACGGTAACGAGACCCCAATAGCTTGCAGTTGAGGTGAGACCTTACTAGGAAAAAACTGAATAATCCTATCAAATATTCCTATAGAAAACCGAAATAACCTAGATTTTAGAAAAAGTTCAATCGGAGTTGGGTTTCCTCAAGTGAAAAAAATCAGTTGACAATAAATAAAAAAGGCTATTAATATAGTATCCTCATCCGAAGTATAAAACGAAGAATTCCTTCAACTTCAAGGAATTGGATTCTATCATATCGTGTACAGCCCTAGTTCAAATCGCATTGTTCGCAGCAAAGCAATCACCACATAACGACAATACTATAGATACCACTTCAAGACATCCAATGAGTTAAAAGTAGCCTATAAGCATTCAGTGATTGAGCATCTTAAATTAGATTTTATCTTAATGAAAAAACAACCTGATTTAATAATTTGTCTTTTTATTTTCATGTCTGAGCACAGATTTGACAATGGAGAGGGAAATGTTGTTGAGGCTCGAAGAGCGGAAGTCCGAGTGCAGAGTGGAAATTTGGGTGCAGTTGATAACGGATGACTGACCCATTAGCGACACCAAAATTCCCGATTAGATGCAAGGACTGGGCAGGTCGCAAGGCCACTGCGTTGTGCACTGTCAAAAACAGCAGGGTGTTGCTGACTACTGATCAGCACAATCCCGATAATGTTGGGGAACTGCTTAGCAGAAAGTGAGGGAAGAGAATCTTTAATTATCCGCCAAAAAATTATCGTTTACTGTACATGAAGTGATCTAATTTATGGCAATGCGTTTGAGTTACATTAAGCGACCTCCACATGAGCGTACAAACATCAAAACAACTTTGGGGTCTAATTCTGCCCCATCCCCACTATTTTATTGACCACTGGTTACATGTGTCGTTCTATAGCACGTAACTATTTAAAAATAATGAATGTGCGCCCTGGGGTCATAAAACACTCCCACAACTGGGGGGCTGAAACAATAGACGTCAAACTTGCATATGCGCAACGCGAACTGAAGCCATATTATAAAATTTTGTTTTAGAATTGTGCCAGCGCTGCCGGAGGTGCGACCGGTGGCACAAACAGTAGTTCGTCCTTTTCCTGGTGATCATGAGGGCGAGACACCAACGGCTCCTGTTTGCCCCTGCAGAGGCACCCTCTATAGAAGGGTCAACGCTGAGGCTTTCTTTCCAGATGCGAACTCGACGATTGAGCATGCTAACTAATTGAACAAAGAGGACAAAAAATTTTTACAAACTTTTCGCTTCATAAGCTGAAGGTCTAGATCTAATTAGATAAGATGGTTCACGACATATCTGCGTTAGTTGTCTTGAACTACCCGTCGTGGCTACTTGGGTCTGTTAATAGGACGGTTTTCCGTGACACACTGGTCAAACCTTTCCGCGCTGTAACTTTATCTTGCGTTTGAAAAGTACAAAAAAACCGAGAATAGGTGAACATCAAATAACAACAGCATATAAAATATAACATGGAACAAAGGTATCTTCATGTCACTTAGTGATGACAACAATTATGAGAAACGCATTTTTTACCAACTCTGCAAAGTCTTGAAATAAGACGTGTTTGCCTGGGTTTTAGAGTTCGCGAATCAATTTGAGCTGTATGAAAATGAAATTGCTCAGCGATCAGCAATTTGCTTTAACTGTACTCGCTAAGCAAAGTAAGTAGATGGATATTAGAGCAGCGTTGACAAATAGTTTTTCAAAATAATGTGTTGCGTCCACTAATCTTTCTGTAAAAAAATGTTGCAGCTTTCTTGTGTTCTTCCAGAACAAGAACCTGAGTCTTCTATTACTCTTCTACTAGTTAAGAAAATCGAGATTTCGCTGCCGTGAAAACTAATTAACAATAACACGTGATTTCTAATTAAGGCGTATTGCTGGGTCGCTTTGATGATAAATGCAGTTCAGTTACGCCATTTGAATGGCGATTAGTCTCATTTCTGTTCTTGACATAATTTTTTGCGCACCACGAAATTTGCTATTAATCTTAATTGCGTTAATTTCGATTGCAAGTGATTCGCTCTGCGGGATTGTATTTCTTGCTTTTATTGGCCTCCTGCGTTAAATTTTCGAACTGGTTGGACATTGATTTTTTTCCGCAATTGAGGTTATTTTTGCGAAAGGATTATTGGGTGACCATCAAGCAGATCTTTTCCAATTATTGAGATCAGACAGCCTGCTACTAATACAAAGCGTCCTCTACCAATTTTCCTATTAATATACTTTACACTGACTACCAGCCATGCCTTCGGGCGTCATTTGTTTGGAGAAACTGAGCATCCATCTCCAGTAATTCACATTACCCCTGCTGTGGGGGACAGTACTAGCGCGGCCGTACTGTCAAGTGGGAGCAGAAATATAATACATTACTTTAATGTTCCTTCGGACAAAGAAAAATTTCTGCTCTCATATCAGCGGCTTCAAGCTCATAAGAAAGATAGTTGTTTTGATGGATACAGCTCTTGCTTTGCTTATTACGTATTGGGTTGTTCAGTGCTGACTGCTCTGTAAATTGTTAGATTGCTCTGTAAATTGTTAGATTGCTCTGTTGATTGCTCTGTAAATTGTTGTTTTAATTGTCAGTGCCATCTCAGTACTTTATAGATTTCTCAAAACGTATGGTTAATGGTTGGAATCAGAATTAAGAATCTAGTATCTTTTGACGGAAACTTCTGGTTTCTGCCCGAATTCGTTTGGTTAATTCTATAAATTGTGGCAATTTACACTGAGTATCTGATGGTTCCAGTTGTTACTTTGTTCGATTGTTGATTGCAAAGCATCGTATTCTATCAGAAAATTGTTTAATGATTCCAAACAACGATGCAGCGAGTGCGCAATCGACGTTGCTAAATGTTGCTGACATCTAGTTTCAACTCCGGTTTTCTGAAAAATAAAGTAACTTCCCTGGCAGTCCACCTTTGTATTCTAATTTTCCTCAATGTCACAGTCTGCTTCACCCAGGTACTTTTAAAACGGTGACTGAAATTTTACTAAAATTTTTGGTAAGCCTGAAGCCACCTTTTAAACAAAATTTTCACCACTTCTGTTATAGTTGCTGCAACTTTGTTGGTAACAGCGATTGTTTTCGCTGATGCGATTTATTTGGCTTCTTGATTACTAAGGCCGATATCTTCTGCATACCTGTGGAATATGTATTGTGCACATGACGTGGAACTATTGCACCGAGTATTAACCTCGAGGACTTAAATTTTTTCTCCATTGTTCCACATCAAAGTGACTGCGCTTGATAATCGAGTCCATGTTGCAACTTCAGCGAACATTGCGTCAATATTAGAGGTTGCTGCAGTCTTTGTAGCAGTTGCTACAATCTCTAGGGAAGTCAACGAAAATGCAGAGTAGATCAGTTCAGGTCAAAAGAACTTAGTTCAGTTAATATATGTGGTTTACTGAAGCTGCTTTTTTACTCAAATTTTGTTTTGATTCGGGTGGTCTTGGAGTTTCAATTTGTGAATTCAAAAAAAAGTGTATTGCGATGTGTCTTTGCGCAACACTTACATCGAAGTCCACTTCAATGTTTTGATGCTAACCAAGAAAATCCCTCACTTGTTGAATTTAGTCTTCAAGTGACTACAATTGTGTTTTTGTCAGCAAGTAGTTGTCAGGGTAAATAGTGTTGATTTCTAAGATAATCAGATCTGGAACGATCTATTGTTGCGTGTGGTCATTTGAAATATTTGAAGGTAATTCTCACCTGCGCTCGGTCCTTCTCGTTCTCTCCTCCTTGTTTCGTGAATTTTTGCTTCTCGTTCTCTCCATGTTTCCTGCTCTTTGATTGAATTGTGTAATGTTTTCCTCGTTGATTTTTTAAATGTGTGATTGATTTGTTTTAATAATGGCTGGTTGGATTTTTACGGGATTATTGCGTCCAAGTTATGCCAAGATTCGGTTGGGCGTGACAGGTGGCCCCGTTTTGAATTTGAGAGATGCGATTGCCACGCATCCTCCTCAATTATAATTTCCACGATTACTTCGCATTTTGATGGTTGTATTTGGATTAGATAGAGTTCAGCTTTTTAACTTGTACCGCATGGAAAGAGAAATTCAATTATTGTGACTTCTGTAGATGGTATGTTATGGTTCCGTTCATTAAATTTATTGGAACTGTGATACGATCTTTGTCTTTTATTCTGAGTGCTTTCGCTATTTGGTTTTTTATTTTTGTATCGTCGTTACCGCTTTTCAAAAGAGCGTACATTTCGATTGATACATCTTCTGTGTTCCAGAAAAGATTAAATTGAACTTGAGAGCGTTTTTGTGAACTGATATGGTTGTTGCCGCAAGTTTCTTTGTTTTCTTGTTTTACTGCTGTTGCCTTGATGTTTTCGTCATTGGTCTAGATTTTGATTTGTGAGTGTATTTGATTATGAGAGTCCTTTTTTGATGTTGCGATTGTGTAATTATAGAAACCTTAAACGGTTAGTTTTATTGAAGTTGGGTTAAATATTGTTCTTGTGTTTGTGAATCTAATTTAGCGATCAAAGTTTTTTTTATTGATTAAAGATTGGTTCGACTGTTGTACTATTGTTTTTTAATGTATGTGTAGAACCCTATCTACTCAAGAGCTGATAACAAGCATCTTGGAAACAAAAATGTCTGATGAAGTACTTTGTTAATATTTTTAACCAGAAAACTTTCTTTATAAGAGGCGCGTGAACAATGTTTTCGTGACGTCAAGATAAAAAATTTTCAAGTTTGAGATCAGGTGTATACCGCTGAAATTAGGTAGCAACTTCATATTTAAATAAACGCTACTTCAGATAAAAATTCTTGATTTTTAAACTCCTTGGCCTTTCAATACGAAGTTGAAACTAATTGGTTGCTGAGACACACTTCATCAAACATTTCCTGCTATTCTATTTCTTTTGTACTCAACTATTTGTATCTTCTTTCTTCGGTTTTCTCGATCACATTCTTTTCTACTTTTTGTTTATTTTTGTTTTTGTTTTTTTTGTTTATTGTCGATGACCATCTGCTCTTTTTTCTTAAGGTTCTAGAGTGCTCCATGTTACTGCTAAATTCTGTCCAATAATCCGAATTCAGAAGCTTAGTTGCTTTCATTCTGCCTGCTCTCAAAAGGTCACCAATGTTTACTAATAATTCACAAGAGATTTCCACACTGCAATGGGTTGCTAGGTTGAAATATTGAGCCAAAACAAAGACAGGCGGAAATATACGAAACAAAAAAAATCAGAAGTAGCAAATGAGAACAAAAGGAACTTAGACTAGTGCTTGAACGGATTTTTCATGTACTGCTTGAGTTTTCTCATCAAAGTTATTTTTCAAATAGTCATAGCAATTTAGGTCTCAAAACAACATTCGCATCAGTGGTGCGCTATCTCAATATCAATTTATTTTAGTGAGTTGCAAAAATACGGCTAAAAACCGGCACACAAAAACACAGAATAACTGTCTCATGGCTTTAGCCATTCTTTTTCGAATTTCCTTAGGTAATTCAAACACATGATACAAATAAGATTTAAAATAAATGAGATTAAGTGATCACGTTTACACGTCATGTACACTACCTATCCCAATGCGATTGATTAATCAGTTTCTTCGAAAAAGTGCAAGGACAGCCGTTGAGTACTTGAAGATGCACTTGTCGACAAAAGTAAACAAAGAAAGTGCAACTTCCAAATGGTAAACTGGCTGTTTTGGATAGTTTTTGTCAAAATAAATGGGCCGTTTCTTGTAATTTTTATATCAATCGACACATAATCATCAGAAGTTTGATAAATCAAATATTGGATTTTGACAAGCCCATCTAAAAAAGTCAAGTCAGAAAAGTGGCAGTTTTTTTTTAACAAATGATTTGAATCCCACCTAAAATGTTTTTCAAGATTTTCGATTTCGCGTTGAATTTCAGTTTATCCAAAATTAAATCCTATTAAAATTCTGACGATTACACGTCCATTGATATAAAAATCACAAGAAATGGTCGAAGCTATGTTGCCGAAATTGACTTCTAAAACAGGCAGTTTACCATTTCATTTTCTTACTTTTTTTCAAAAAGTGTAGTTCATTGAACATTATTTTATCACCAAGCACGATACAGCGAAGCGCTCACGAGAAACGAGTGTTGCGGAGCTGTAACTATATAAATAATTAACGGCAAAAAATCAGGCACCTGTTAACAGAAGTACAAGCATCCTTGTATAATCCAGATATGTCAAGAAATGGTAAGCAATCGACAGCTGAACCTTTGATTTCCTTACTTTTCGATAACGAAAAAATTTGAGTCGCGAGTTGATTGACACAAAGTTATGGATTCAAAAATCGAATTATTGCGCGTCCAGCCTTTCGCTCAACACAATGTCACTGCTTCAATAATTGTCGCTAAATATATTTACCATTATTTTCGCCAATTAAAATTTGAAGGTCGTTCATGTTAACGCCAATGAAAACGTTATTGGTACAGTCACCTTTCTTTTGTAGACAGACCAAGTCTGAACAAGAGAAACAGACCTTAAAAAGCTGAATGTTATGTATCTGACCCAAAAAAGCTGAACCAATCCATAAGACTTATCTATACACATGATACTTTTTAACATCGTGATATTCTCTTCACTTACTTAAGAAAAGAACAGTCATCAAAAAGCATGGGGAACCGCAAAAAAAAATAAGAGCGAACACAAAGAAACAATGTTTCGCTTACACTTGAATCAAGTACTCTTATAAATCTTTTTAAAAGAGCTTTTCTTATCTAAGAAGATCTTTTGTTTACTCATTATAACTGAACAGTCTGCAAAGGGGTACTTCTCTCAAAAAATAAAACAAATGTTTTGAATATTTCAGAAATGTTTCATTTTCAATAAAGCATAAGAAACAGCTCAAAAAGCCAATTGAAAAAGAAACTGATGGGGCGCAAATGATTTGAATCCCACCTAAAATGTTTTTCAAGATTTTGATTTCGCGTTGAATTTCAGTTTATCCAAAATTAAATCCTATTAAAATTCTGACGATTACACGTCCATTGATATAAAAATCACAAGAAATGGTCGAAGCTATGTTGCCGAAATTGACTTCTAAAACAGGCAGTTTACCATTCCATTTTCTTACTTTTTTTCAAAAAGCGTAGTTCATTGAACATTATTTTATCACCAAGCACGATACAGCGAAGCGCTCACGAGAAACGAGTGTTGCGGAGCTGTAACTATATAAATAATTAACGGCAAAAAATCAGGCACCTGTTAACAGAAGTACAAGCATCCTTGTATAATCCAGATATGTCAAGAAATGGTAAGCAATCGACAGCTGAACCTTTGATTTCCTTATTTTTCGATAACAAAAAAAATCTGAGTCGCGAGTTGATTGACACAAAGTTATGGATTCAAAAATCGAATTATTGCGCGTCCAGCCTTTCGCTCAACACAATGTCACTCTGCTTCAATAATTGTCGCTAAATAAATTTACCATTATTTTCGCCAATTAAAATTTGAAGGTCGTTCATGTTAACGCCAATGAAAACGTTATTGGTACAGTCACCTTTCTTTTGTAGACAGACCAAGTCTGAACAAGAGAAACAGACCTTAAAAAGCTGAATGTTATGTATCTGACCCAAAAAAGCTGAACCAATCCATAAGACTTATCTATACACATGATACTTTTTAACATCGTGATATTCTCTTCACTTACTTAAGAAAAGAACAGTCATCAAAAAGCATGGGGAACCGCAAAAAAAATAAGAGCGAACACAAAGAAACAATGTTTCGCTTACACTTGAATCAAGTACTCTTATAAATCTTTTTAAAAGATCTTTTCTTATCTAAGAAGATCTTTTGTTCACTCATTATAACTGAACAGTCTGCAAACGGGTACTTCTCTCAAAAAATAAAACAAATGTTTGGAACATTTCAGAAATGTTTCATTTTCAATAAAGCATAAGAAACAGCTCAAAAAGCCAATTGAAAAAGAAACTGATGGGGCGCAGGGAAAATTTACAATCTTTGAGAGCAGGTGTAGCAAAACACGACAAACGGAATCGAATAGAAAAGCTAATCGGTTAAGAGTGCTTGTTTACGCAACAATTGTCATCAGTTACTATTCAAATACAAAACTTACCTCACTCACTTAATTTGGCAATGAAAGGCACCAATGGTGACAGGTGGCTCAGTGTGAGTTGTCGAAAACAGATATGCTCTCCGTCTCAATCTCTCTCTCTCTCTCATTGCTCGTGTATCCGGCAGCTTCATGACTGAAAAGAGATCTGGACCTTTTGCAAATCGACTCAATACAGGCTAATAGGCGTCAAAATTTTGCGTTGATACTCATTTGAATAAAAAATTCGAAATGGTGACGGCCAAAAGCCTGTTTGGAGGAAAATTGCGGCTAATGCAGACCTATTTCCAGTCATGAAGCGGCCGGACACTTGAGTAATGGGAGGGAGAGCGGAAGACGGAGAACATAACTGCGACAGTTTCGGCAAGTGGAGCTTCAACATCTCACACTGAGCCCCTTGACACCAACAGTGCCCTTCTTCTCCCATTAGACCTCTCGGAACTCCGGCAGTTGCAGCAAAGGCGCCGCAACCCCTTCAACCTCCGAACAGCCGCAATCTAACAATTCGCCAGTTTCCAGGAATCAGAATGGTGGTGGAGGTCGAAGTATTTTTCACCATTTTGTTTGTTAAATGTGCCTTATTGTTGTGCGTCTAGAACTTTACGTAACCAAAACAACACGAGGTTGAGGATCTCCAATGCCAACCATGTGTGTCCGCCAAGAATGTGTTAAATGGAAGTTCATCGAAAAGAGACAGCTAATGAAAACCTCGAAAGTTAATTGTTTCAGCCTAACTAATTAAAAACTTATTAATTCAAGTCTTAATTGAAAACAGTCTTCCTGCCTGCTTAGTATGGGTTGTCTGAGTGCATCATTGGCCGCAAGAGTTCAAAAAACAGTACCTAAAAATAGTTTATTTTATATTACGCAAATCGCGTGATTCAAAACATCGGTGTCTTTCCCATTATAGCCTCCCCGAAAAATATGCACCCAGTTTAGCGGTTTGCAGTTTTTGCAGTTTTTGCATAATGATTCACCATGTAACGGCACGTTCTGTTTAATTGGCAGTGCATAACTTACTGGGGGATAACAGAAGAGCTGCATTTTTTCGGGATTTTGTGGAATTTTGGGAGCCATGCACTTTGAGAAGGCATGTGCAGGGGTAAAAAGCCAGAAGTCAAAAATAACTTATTCATCACAGCGTGGAGCGCCAATTCACACTGATTTGATTTGATTTGATGAAGAGATTTTCCATAGCAAAGGTATATTGAGTTATTTAAATAATGAGTGGAAACATTGAGGCCGAACAGCTTCTATGGAGCGTACACGATCCAAGTCCTCCTCGATCAGTTGTGGCACGAGCGCGGAAACCATTGAACCGCTGAACGGGCGCAACCTGTTCAATAATGCGCCAGTTTCAAGGAGTCGGACTTCAGAGAGCTGAACTAGGAGTTAAGTATTAGATCTGAAGTATTACTACTTAGTTTTTGATTTGCCTTATTGATGTGAGTTTAGTTCACGACGTAGTCAAACAAGACCTGGAGAAGACTGCCATACTGCCCAAAACATGTAATTAAAAAGGACGTTCTTCAAAACAGCAACAACGTAAAACGCTGATTTGTTCCTGCATAACTAATTAACACCACTTTTAAAAAATCAAACGATCTGAAGTTTATCCTGAAAAGCATATTAGCAAGTACCACATACATAAATATCAGTCTACATAAAAATGCACTCTATATTAAATATTACTCAAAAATGTTATACCAACATTTTCAATCTCTCAATCTTTACTATAGTGCTTGGCAAAAACCGACTGATAAGTCAGTTTTGAATCTGAGCTTCTGGTTCAAATGTCAGAAGAACACAGAATTGATCTACTGAGCCAAGATTTCGAGGAGGAGGCAAAAAATGTTGGAGGTATTGTCTCTGATTCTTCACACCCATTTAACCATGTTGTTTTCAACAAAATTACCAAAATCGAAATTTCGGCTTCATACCTTGTTTAGATGTTTTACAGCACAGTTATTAAGTGCCCTAATCGTTGTTTGAGTCTCTGCTTTTCACTCTGCTTTTTGAGTGCAGATGGACACTTTTGCTGCTTGAAACATTGTCTCGCTGTCACTTCGCTTTATCAGGCTCACTCTCATTGACATACGGTTTGCGTTTTCTTTCAGTATGTGCTCGTATGCTTCCTTATGGTATGCTAGATCATGTTCATTACTGACCATGCCCAGTTTTAAGACTTACAGTAAATTGGTATTAATAGTAGTTTAAACTTTTTACATCAAAAAAAGATTATTGCCGCTTATTGTATTAAAATGCTTAAGTTCGCAGTCGTTATGAAAAATACGTTATTGGAGCTATTACACTGCTTTGAATAAAAAATGTTTTACCGAGACACAAGGGATCTCCAAAAATAGCTAATTGTAATTTATCGGAACCACCAGCAAATGATCCAATGAGCGCAAAAAGCAACCGTAAGGAATTTCAAATGATTACCACCGTTACACCTTTCAATACACGTGGAAGTTACATCGGGGTCTTCAACTTCTTAGAAATATAAACTGGACACGGGAAACAGAATAATACACAAATCATCATTAGAAACTATGACTGACTGACTTGAGGCAATTAACGATTTATAAAAATTTAAAAAGATCTTTTCGTATTTAAAAATATTTTTACTCATTTTATTTGAACGTCTGCATTTTTCTCAATTAAAAACAATTAGGCTTTCCCAATGAAGCTGTAATACCTGTAATCATTATTTATTGTTCAATTTATTTAGTGCAGTAAAAATATAACGATGTCATAATTTAGTTCATTTTAGTTTGCCCTTTATTCCTAGTTCATCTCCATTTTTTTATTTAACGTTTCCCGCTTCATTTTAATTTCCTTCTTCTCGTCTAGTGTTTCCCGCCTCATGAACAGACACGTCTGATCATCTGATCACATTTTTTTATATCCAATTGAGTTATTCTCTTCATTCCATCAATTCAAATTCAGTTGCTTCTCTCTCTCTCTCTCTCTCTCTCGATCTCGATCTCGCGTCGCAAGTTCGATAATAGAATTCAGTTGTGATCTCGCCTAGCGATATCTAGTTCAAAAAAGAATCATTCTTTGTTCCTGCCTTACTAATCAAAACCACTATTAGAAAATCAAACGATCTGAAGTTTATCTTGAAAAACGTATTAGCAAGTACCACATACATAAAAATTAGTCTGCATAAAAGTGCACTCTATATTAAATATTACTCAAAAATGTTATACCAACATTTTCAATCGCTCAATCTTTACTATAGTGCTTGGCAAAAACCGACTGATAAGTCAGTTTTGAATCTGAGCTTCTGGTTCAAATGTCAGAAGAACACAGAATTGATCTACTGAGCCAAGATTTCGAGGAGGAGGCAAAAAATGTTGGAGGTATTGTCTCTGATTCTTCACACCCATTTAACCATGTGGTTTTCAACAAAATTACCAAAATCGAAATTTCGGCTTCATGCCTTGTTTAGATGTTTTACTGCAGTTATTATGAGCCCTAATCGTTGTTTGAGTCTCTGCTTTTAACTCTGTCTCGCGGTCACTTCGCTTTCTCATGCTCATTCTCATTGGCGTACGATTTGCGTATTCTTTCAGTATGTGCTCGTATGCTTCTTTATGGTATGCCAGATCATGTTCATTACTGACCATGCCCAGTTTTAAACTTACATTAAATTGGTATTAATATTAGTTCAAACTTTTTACATCAAGAAAAGATTATTGCCGCTTACTGTGCTTAATGGTTCGCAGTGGTGATGAAAAATACGCTATTGGAGCTATTACACTGCTTTGAATGCAAAATGTTTTAACAAGACACAAAGGATCTCCAAAAATAGCTAATTGTAATTCATCGGAACCACAAAAAAATTATCCAATAAGCGCAAATAGCAACCACGAAAAGATTTCAAATGATTACCACCGTTAGACCTTTCAATACATTTGGAACTTACATCGGGGTCTTCAACGTCTTAGAAATAGAAACTGGACAACGGAAACAGAATTACACAAATGATCATTAGAAACAATGAATGACTGACTTGAGGCAATTAACGATTTTAAAAAATTGAAAAAATCTTTTCGTATTTAAAAATATTTTTTACTCATTTTAATTGAACGTCTGCATTTTCCTCAATTAAAAAACAATTAGGCTTTCCCAATGAAGCTGTACTACCTGTGATCATTATTTATTGTTCAATTTTTTTAGTGCAGTAAAAATAAAACGATGTCACAATTTAGTTCATTTTAGTTTGCCCTTCATTCCTAGTTCATCTCCATTTTCTTTATTAAACGTTTCCCGCTTCATGTTAATTTCAATCATCTCGTCTAGTGTTTCCCGCCTCATGAACAGACACGCCTGATCATCTGATCACATTTGTTTATATCCATTTGAGTTATTCTTTTCATTCCATCGATTCAAATTCAGATGCTTCTCTCTCTATCTCTCTCTCTCTCTCTCTCTCTCTCTCTCTCTTGATCTCGCGTCGCAAGTTCAATAGTAGAACTCAGTTGTGATCTCGCCTAGCAATTTCTAGTTCAAAAAACAATCACTCTTTGTTCCTGCCTAACTAATTAAAATCACTATTAGAAAATCAAACGATCTGAAGTTTATCTTGAAAAACGTATTAGCAAGTACCACATACATAAAAATTGGTCTGCAATAAAGTGCACTCTATATTTAAATATTACTCAAAAATGTCATACCAACATTTTCAATCCCTCAACCTTTACAATAGTGCTTTGCAAAAAAACGACTGAGAAGTCAGTTTTAAATCTAAGTTTGTGGTTCAAATGTCAGAAGAACACAGAGTTGATCAACTGGGCCAAGATTTCGAGGAGGCGAAAAATGTTGGAGGTATTGTCTCTGATTCGCCAGCCCATTTAACCATGTGGTTTTCAACAAAATTACCAAAATCGAAATTTCCGCTTCATACCTTGTTTAGATGTTTTACTGCAGTTATTATGAGCCCTAATCGTTGTTTGAGTCTCTGCTTTTAACTCTGTCTCGCGGTCACTTCGCTTTCTCATGCTCATTCTCATTGGCGTACGATTTGCGTATTCTTTCAGTATGTGCTCGTATGCTTCTTTACGGTATGCCAGATCATGTTCATTACTGACCATGCCAAGTTTTTAGACTTACATTAAATTGGTATTAATATTAGTTCAAACTTTTTGCATCAAGAAAAGATTATTGCCGCTTATTGTTCTTAATGCATAAGTTTGCATTCGTTATGAAAAATACGTTATTGGAGCTATTACACTGCTTTGAACGCAAAATGTATAAACAAGACACAAGGGTTCTCCAAAAATAGCTAATTGTAATTCATCGGAACCACAAGCAAATTATACAATGAGCGCAAATAGCAACCATGAAAAGATTTCGAATGATTACCACCGTTAGACCTTTCAATACACATGGAACTTACATCGGGGCCTTCTAATCAACTTCTTAGTAATAGAATCTGGACATGGGAAACAGAATAATACACAAATCATCATAAGGAAATATGACTGGCTGACTTGAGGCAACTAACGATCCATAAGAATTCAAAAAGATCTTTTCGTATTTAAAAAGATTTTTGTTAACTAATTTTAATTGAACGTCTGCAAACTCCTGCATTTTTCTCAATTAAAACCAATTAGGCTTTCTCAGTGAAATGCGATACCTGTATTCATTATTAATTGTTCAATTTGTTTAGTGCAGTAAAAAAAGAGGTCATAATTTAGTTCAATTAATTTGCCCTTTTTACACATTTTTGTTTGCCCTTTATTCCTAGTTCATCTCCATTTTTTTTAATTTAACGTTTCCCGCTTCATTTTAATTTCCTTCTTCTCGTCTAGTGTTTCCCGCCTCATGAACAGACACGTCTGATCATCTGATCACATTTTTTTATATCCAATTGAGTTATTCTCTCCATTCCATCAATTCAAATTCAGTTGCTTTTCTCTCTCTCTCTCTCTCTCTCTCTCTTGATCTCGCGTCGCAAGTTCGATAATAGAATTCAGTTGTGATCTCGCCTAGCGATATCTAGTTCAAAAAAGAATCATTCTTTGTTCCTGCCTTACTAATCAAAACCACTATTAGAAAATCAAACGATCTGAAGTTTATCTTGAAAAACGTATTAGCAAGTACCACATACATAAAAATTAGTCTGCATAAAAGTGCACTCTATATTAAATATTACTCAAAAATGTTATACCAACATTTTCAATCGCTCAATCTTTACTATAGTGCTTGGCAAAAACCGACTGATAAGTCAGTTTTGAATCTGAGCTTCTGGTTCAAATGTCAGAAGAACACAGAATTGATCTACTGAGCCAAGATTTCGAGGAGGAGGCAAAAAATGTTGGAGGTATTGTCTCTGATTCTTCACACCCATTTAACCATGTGGTTTTCAACAAAATTACCAAAATCGAAATTTCGGCTTCATGCCTTGTTTAGATGTTTTACTGCAGTTATTATGAGCCCTAATCGTTGTTTGAGTCTCTGCTTTTAACTCTGTCTCGCTGTCACTTCGCTTTCCCATGCTCATTCTCATTGACGTACGGTTTGCGTAATCTTTTTGTATGTGCTCGTATGCTTCTTTATGGTATGCCAGATCATGTTCATTACTGACCATGCCCAGTTTTAAACTTACATTAAATTGGTATTAATATTAGTTCAAACTTTTTACATCAAGAAATGATTATTGCCGCTTACTGTGCTTAATGGTTCGCAGTGGTGATGAAAAATACGCTATTGGAGCTATTACACTGCTTTGAATGCAAAATGTTTTAACAAGACACAAAGGATCTCCAAAAATAGCTAATTGTAATTCATCGGAACCACAAAAAAATTATCCAATAAGCGCAAATAGCAACCATGAAAAGATTTCAAATTATTACCACCGTTAGACCTTTCAATACATTTGGAACTTACATCGGGGTCTTCAACGTCTTAGAATTAGAAACTGGACAACGGAAACAGAAATACACAAATCATCATTAGAAACAATGAATGACTGACTTGAGGCAATTAACGATTTTAAAAAATTGAAAAAATCTTTTCGTATTTAAAAATATTTTTTACTCATTTTAATTGAACGTCTGCATTTTTCTCAATTAAAAAACAATTAGGCTTTCCCAATGAAGCTGTACTACCTGTGATCATTATTTATTGTTCAATTTTTTTAGTGCAGTAAAAATAAAACGATGTCATAATTTAGTTCATTTTAGTTTGCCCTTCATTCCTAGTTCATCTCCATTTTCTTTATTAAACGTTCCCCGCTTCATGTTAATTTCAATCATCTCGTCTAGTGTTTCCCGCCTCATGAACAGACACGCCTGATCATCTGATCACATTTGTTTATATCCATTTGAGTTATTCTTTTCATTCCATCGATTCAAATTCAGATGCTTCTCTCTCTCTATCTCTCTCTCTCTCTCTCTCTCTCTCTCTCTCTCTCTCTCTTGATCTCGCGTCGCAAGTTCAATAGTAGAACTCAGTTGTGATCTCGCCTAGCAATTTTTAGTTCAAAAAACAATCACTCTTTGTTCCTGCCTAACTAATTAAAATCACTATTAGAAAATCAAACGATCTGAAGTTTATCTTGAAAAACGTATTAGCAAGTACCACATGCATAAAAATTGGTCTGCAATAAAGTGCACTCTATATTTAAATATTACTCAAAAATGTCATACCAACATTTTCAATCCCTCAACCTTTACAATAGTGCTTTGCAAGAAAACGACTGAGAAGTCAGTTTTAAATCTAAGTTTGTGGTTCAATTGTCAGAAAGAACACAGAGTTGATCAACTGGGCCAAGATTTCGAGGAGGCGAAAAATGTTGGAGGTATTGTCTCTGATTCGCCAGCCCATTTAACCATGTGGTTTTCAACAAAATTACCAAAATCGAAATTTCCGCTTCGTACCTTGTTTAGATGTTTTACTGCAGTTATTATGAGCCCTAATCGTTGTTTGAGTCTCTGCTTTTAACTCTGTCTCGCGGTCACTTCGCTTTCTCATGCTCATTCTCATTGGCGTACGGTTTGCGTATTCTTTCAGTATGTGCTCGTATGCTTCTTTATGGTATGCCAGATCATGTTCATTACTGACCATGCCAAGTTTTTAGACTTACATTAAATTGGTATTAATATTAGTTCAAACTTTTTACATCAAGAAAAGATTATTGCCGCTTATTGTACTTAATGCATAAGTTTGCATTCGTTATGAAAAATACGTTATTGGAGCTATTACACTGCTTTGAACGCAAAATGTATAAACAAGACACAAGGGTTCTCCAAAAATAGCTAATTGTAATTCATCGGAACCACAAGCAAATTATACAATGAGCGCAAATAGCAATCATGAAAAGATTTCGAATGATTACCACCGTTAGACCTTTCAATACACATGGAACTTACATCGGGGTCTTCTAATCAACTTCTTAGAAATAGAATCTGGACATGGGAAACAAAATAATACACAAATCATCATAAGGAAATATGACTGGCTGACTTGAGGCAACTAACGATCCATAAGAATTCAAAAAGATCTTTTCGTATTTAAAAAGATTTTTGTTAACTAATTTTAATTGAACGTCTGCAAACTCCTGCATTTTTCTCAATTAAAACCAATTAGGCTTTCTCAGTGAAATGCGATACCTGTATTCATTATTAATTGTTCAATTTGTTTAGTGCAGTAAAAAAAGAGGTCATAATTTAGTTCAATTAATTTGCCCGTCATTCCTAGTTTATCTCCATTTTATTTATTTCCCGCTTCATTTTAATTTCATTCATCTTGTCTAGTGTTTTCCACCTGATCATGAACAGACACGTCTGATCATCTGATCACATTTGTTTATATCCACTTTAGTTAATCTTTTGATTCAATCAATTCTAATTCAGTTGCTTCTCTGTCTCTCTCTCTCTCTCTCTCTCTCTCTCTCTCTCTCTCTCTCTTGATCTCGCGTTGCAAGTTCGATAGTAGAATTCAGTTGTGATCTCGCCTAGCGACATCTAGTTCATAAAAGAATCGCGCTCTCACGTAGCAAAAACCTAAATCAAATAAGTAGAGTACGAAATGGCGCAGCCAGCTAACAAAAAACCGCTCGGAATTGACGCTTTCTGAGACGAACCGACACCCGACACACCTCTAAGATGGGAGAAGTGGAGAGTTCTTTCTTCAGTTTTCTCGATCATTCTTTTCTACTCTCGTTTTTTTTGTTTATTGTCGATGACCATCTGCTCTTTTTTCTTAAGATTCTTGAGTGCTCCATGGTACTGCTAAATTCTTTCCAAAAATCCAAATTCAGAAGCTTAGTTGCTTTCATTCTGCCTGCTCTCAAAAGGTCACCAATGTTTACTGATAATTCACAAGAGATTTCCTCAACTACAATGGGTTGCTAGGTTGAAATATTGAGCCAAGACAAAGACAGGCGGAAATATACGAAACCAAAATAATCAGAAGCAGCAAATGAAACCAAAAGGAACTTAGACTAGTGCTTGAACGGATTTTTCATGTACTGCTTGAGTTTTCTCATCAAAGTTATTTTTCAAATAGTCATCGCAATTTAGGTCTCAAAACAACATTCGCATCAGTGGTGCGCTATCTCAATATGAACTTGTTTTAGTGAGTTGCAAAAATACGGCTAAAAACCGGCACACAAAAACACAGAATAACTGTCTCACGGCTTTAGCCATTCTTTTTCGAATTTCCTTAGGTAATTCAAACACATGATACAAAAAAATAAGTGATCACGATTACACGTCATGTACACTAACTATCCCAATGCGATTGATTAATCAGTTTCTTCGAAAAAGTGCAAGGACAGCCGTTGAGTACTTGAAGATGCACTTGTTGACAAAAGTAAACAAAGAAAGTGCAACTTCAAATGGTAAACTGGCTGTTTTGGATAGTTTTTGTCAAAATAACTGGGCCGTTTCTTGTAATTTTTATATCAATTGACGCATAATCATCAGAAGTTTGATAAATCAAATATTGGATATTGACAAGCCCATCTAAAAAAGTCAAGTCGGAAAAGTGGCAGTTTTTTTAAACAAATGATTTGAATCCCACCTAAAATGTTATTCAAGATTTTCGACTTCGCGTTGAATTTCAGTTTATCCAATATTAAATCCTATTAAAATTCTGACGATTACACGTCCATTGAAATAAAAATCACAAGAAATGGTCGAAGCTACGTTGCCGAAATTGACTTCCAAAACATGCAGTTTACCATTTCATTTTCTTACTTTTTTTCTCAAAAAGTGTAGTTCATTGAACATTATTTTATCACCAAGCACGATACAGCGAAGCGCTCTCAAGAAACGAGTGTTGCGGAGCTGTAATTTTATAAATAATTAACGGCAAAAAACAGGCACCTGTTAACAGAAGTACAAGCATCCTTGTATAATCCAGATATGTCAAGAAATGGTAAGCAATCGACAGCTGAATCTTTGATTTCGCGATAACGAAAAAAAATTGGGTCGCGAGTTGATTGACACAAAGTTTTGGATCCAAAACTCGAATTATTGCGCGTCCAGCCTTTCGCTCAACACAATGTCACTCTACTTCAAAAATTGTCGCTAAATGTATTTACCATTAATTTCGCCTATTAAAATTTAAAGGTCGTTGAAATTTAAACGCCAATGAAAACGTTATTGGTACAGTCACCTTTCTTTTGTAGACAGACCAAGTCTGAACAAGAGAAACCGACCTTAAAAAGCTGAATGTTATGTATCTGACCCAAAAAAGCTGAACCAATCCATAAGACTTATCTATACACATAAAACTTTTTAACATCGTGGTATTCTCTTCACTTACTTAAGAAAAGAACAGTCATCAAAAAGCATGGGGAACCGCAAAAAAAATAAAAGCAAACACAAAAAAACAATGTTCCGCTTACACTTGAAGCAAGTACTCTTATAAATCTTTTTAAAAGAGCTTTTCTTATCTAAGAAGATCTTTTGTTTACTCATTATAACTGAACAGTCTGCAAAGGGGTACTTCTCTCAAAAAATAAAACAAATATGTTTTGAACATTTCAGAAACGTTTCATTTTCAATAAAGCATAAGAAACAGCTCAAAAAGCCCATTGAAAAACAAACTGATGGGGCGCAGGGAAAAATTACAATCTTTGAGAGCAGGTGTAGCAAAACACGACAAACACACTCGAATAGAAAAGCTAATAGGTTAAAAGTGCTTCTTTACGCAACAATTGTCATCAGTTACTATTCAAATACAAAACTTACCTCACTCATTTAATTTGGCAATGAAAGGCACCAATGGTGACAGGTGGCTCAGTGTGAGTTGTCGAAAACAGATATGCTCTCCGTCTCAATCTCTCTCTCTCTCTCTCAATGCTCGTGTATCCGGCAGCTTCATGACTGAAAAGAGATCTGGAACTTTTGCAAATGGCCTCAATACAGGCTAATAGGCGTCAAAAATTTTGCGTTGATACTCATTTGAATAAAAATTTTGAAATGGTGACGGCCAGTAGCCTGTTTGGAGGCAAATTGAGGCTAATGCAGACCTATTTCCAGTCATGAAGCGGCCGGACACTTGAGTAATGGGAGGGAGAGCGGAAGACGGAGAACATAACTGCGACAGTTTCGGCAAGTGGAGCTTTAACATCTCACACTGAGCCCCTTGACACCAACAGTGCCTTTCTTCTCCCATTAGACCTCTCGGAACTCCGGCAGTTGCAGCAAAGGCGCCGCAACCCCTTCAACCTCCGAACAGCCGCAATCTAACAATTCGCCAGTTTCCAGGAATCAGAATGGTGGTGGAGGTCGAAGTATTTTTCACCATTTTGTTTGTTAAATGTGCCTTATTGTTGTGCGTCTAGAACTTTACGTAACCTAAACAACACGAGGTTGAGGATCTCCAATGCCAACCATGTGTGTCCGCCAAGAATGTGTTAAATGGAAGTTCATCGAAAAGAGACAGCTAATGAAAACCTCGAAAGTTAATTGTTTAAGCCTAACTAATTAAAAACTTATTAATTCAAGTCTTAATTGAAAACAGTCTTCCTGCCTGCTTAGTATGGGTTGTCTGAGTGCATCATTGGCCGCAAGAGTTCAAAAACAGTACCCCAAAAAAATATTTTATTTTATAGTACGCAAATCGCGTGATCCAAAACATCGGTGTCTTTCCCATTATAGCCTCCCCGAAGAATATGCACCCAGTTTAGCGGTTTGCAGTTTTTGCAGTTTTTGCATAATGATTCACCATGTAACGGCACGTTCTGTTTAATTGGCAGTGCATAACTTACTGGGGGATAACAGAAGAGCTGCATTTTTTCGGGATTTTGTGGAATTTTGGGAGCCATGCACTTTGAGAAGGCATGTGCAGGGGTAAAAAGCCAGAAGTCAAAAATAACTTATTCATCACAGCGTGGAGCGCCAATTCACACTGATTTGATTTGATTTGATGAAGAGATTTTCCATAGCAAAGGTATATTGAGTTATTTAAATAATGAGTGGAAACATTGAGGCCGAACAGCTTCTATGGAGCGTACACGATCCAAGTCCTCCTCGATCAGTTGTGGCACGAGCGCGGAAACCATTGAACCGCTGAACGGGCGCAACCTGTTCAATAATGCGCCAGTTTCAAGGAGTCGGACTTCAGAGAGCTGAACTAGGAGTTAAGTATTAGATCTGAAGTATTACTACTTAGTTTTTGATTTGCCTTATTGATGTGAGTTTAGTTCACGACGTAGTCAAACAAGACCTGGAGAAGACTGCCATACTGCCCAAAACATGTAATTAAAAAGGACGTTCTACAAAAGAGCAACAACGAAAAACGCTGATTTGTTCCTGCATAACTAATTAACAACACTTTTAAAAAATCAAACGATCTGAAGTTTATCCTGAAAAGCATATTAGCAAGTACCACATACATAAATATCAGTCTACATAAAAGTGCACTCTATATTAAATATTACTCAAAAATATTATACCAACATTTTCAATCTCTCAATCTTTACTATAGTGCTTGGCAAAAACCGACTGATAAGTCAGTTTTGAATCTGAGTTTCTGGTTCAAATGTCAGAAGAACATAGAATTGATCTACTGGGCCAAAATTTTGAGGAGGAGGCGAAAAATGTCGGAGGTTTTGTCATTGATTCTTCAGCCCATTTAACCATGTTGTTTTCAACAAAATTACCAAAATCAAAATTTCGGCTTCATACCTTGTTTAGATGCTTTACAGCACAGTTATTAAGTGCCCTAATCGTTGTTTGAGTCTCTGCTTTTCACTCTGCTTTTTGAGTGCAGATGGACACTTTTGCTGCTCGAAACATTGTCTCGCTCTCACTTCGCTTTATCATGCTCATTCTCATTGACGTACGGTTTGCGTTTTCTTTCAGTATGTGCTCGTATGCTTCCTTATGGTATGCTAGATCATGTTCATTACTGACCATGCCCAGTTTTAAGACTTACAGTAAATTGGTATTAATAGTAGTTTAAACTTTTTACATCAAAAAAAGATTATTACCGCTTATTGTATTTAATGCTTTAGTTCGCAGTCGTTATGAAAAATACGTTATTGGAGATATTACATTGCTTTGAATAAAAAATGTTTTAAAGAGACACTAGGGATCTCCAAAAATAGCTAATTGTAATTTATCGGAACAACAAGCAAATGATCCAATGAGCGCAAAAAGCAACCATAAGGAATTTCAAATGATTACCACCGTTACACCTTTCAATACACGTGGAACTTACATCGGGGTCTTCAACTTCTTAGAAATAGAAACTGGACACGGGAAACAGAATAATACACAAATCATCATTAGAAACTATGACTGACTGACTTGAGGCAATTAACGATTTATAAAAATTTAAAATGATCTTTTCGTATTTACTCATTTTATTTGAACGTCTGCACTTTTCTCAATTAAAAACAAGTAGGCTTTCCCAATGAAGCTGTAATACATGTAATCATTATTTATTGTTCAATTTATTTAGTGCAGTAAAAATATAACGATGTCATAATTTAGTTCATTTTAGTTTGCCCTTTATCCCTAGTTCATCTCCATTTTTTTAATTTAACGTTTCCCGCTTCATTTTAATTTCCTTCATCTCGTTTCGTGCTTCCCGCCTCATGAAGAGTTACGTCTGATCATCTGATCACATTTCTTTAAATCCAATTGAGTTATTCCTTTCATTCCATCAATTCAAATTCAGTTGCTTCTCTCTCTCTCTTTCTCTCTCTCTCTCTCTCTCTCTCTCTCTCTCTCTCTCTTGATCTCGCGTCGCAAGTTCGATAATAGAATTCAGTTATGATCTCGCCTAGCGATATCTAGTTCAAAAAAGAATCACTCTTTGTTCCTGCCTTACTAATCAAAACCACTATTAGAAAATCAAACGATCTGAAGTTTATCTTGAAAAACGTATCAGCAAGTACCACATACATAAAAATTGGTCGGCATAAAAGTGCACTCTATATTTAAATATTACTTAAAAGTAGTGTACCAACATTTTCAATCTCTCAATCTTTACAATAGTGCATGGCAAAAAACGACTGAAGTCAGTTTAGAATCTAAATTTGTGGTTCTAATATCAGAAGAACACTGAGTTGATCTACTGGGCCAAGGTTTCGAGGAGGAGGCGAAAAATTTTGGTGGTATTGTCTCTGATTCTTCACACCCATTTAACCATGTGGTTTTCAACAAAACTACCAAAATCGAAATTTCGGCTTCATACCTTGTTTAGACGTTTTACTGCAGTTATTATGAGCCCTAATTTGTTGTTTGAGTCTCTGCCTTTAACTCCTTGCTTTTTGAGAGCAAATTGACCCTGTTGCTGCTTGAAACATTGACTCGTTGTCACTTCGCTTTATCAAGCTAACTCTCATTGACGTACGGTTTGCGTATTTTTTCACTGTGCTCGCATGCTTCTTTAATTTATGCGAGATCATGTTCATTACTGACCAGGCCCAATTTTTAGATTTACATTAAATTGGTATTAATATTAGTTCAAAAATTTTACATCAAGAAAATATTATTGCCGCTTACTGTGCTTAATGGTTCGCAGTGGTAATGAAAAATACGTTATTGGAGCTATTACAATGCTTTGAATGCCAACTGTTTGAATGCAAATGCAAGACACAAGGGATCTCCAAAAATAGCGAATTATAATTCATCGGAACCACAACAAAATTATCCAATAAGCGCAAATAGCAACCATGAAAAGATTTCAAATGATTACCACCGTTAGACCTTTCATTACATGTGGAACTTACATCGGGGTCTTCAACTTCTTAGAAATTGAATCTGGACAAGGGAAACAGAATAATACACAAATCATTAGAAACTATGAATGACTGACTTGAGGCAATTAAAGATTACAAAAAATGAAAAAGATCTTTTCGTATTTAAAATTTTTTACTCATTTTAATTGAACGTCTCCATTTTTCTCAATTAAAAAACAATTAGGCTTTCCCAATGAAGCTGTACTACCTGTGATCATTATTTATTGTTCATTTTTTAGTGCAGTAAAAACAAAACGATGTCATAATTTAGTTCATTTTAGTTTGCCCTTCATTCCTAGTTCATCTCCATTTTATTTATTGAACGTTTCCCGCTTCATGTTAATTTCAATCATCTCGTCTAGTGTTTCCCGCCTCATGAACAGACACGCCTGATCATCTGATCACATTTGTTTATATCCAATTGAGTTATTCTTTTCATTCCATCAATTCAAATTCAAATTCAGTTGCTTCTCTCTCTCTCCCTCTCTCTCTCTCTCTCTCTCTCGATCTCGCGTCGCAAGTTCGATAGTAGAACTCAGTTGTGATCTCGCCTGGCAATTTCTAGTTCAAAAAACAATCACTCTGTTCCTGCCTAACTAATTAAAATCACTATTATAAAATCAAACGATCTGAAGTTTATCTTGAAAAACGTATTAGCAATTACCACATACATAAAGTGGTCTGCATAAAAGTGCACTCTATATTTAAAGATTACTCAAAAATGTCATACCAACATTTTAAATCCCTCAATCTTTACTATAGTGCTTTGCAAAAAACGACTGAAAAGTCAGTTTTGAATCTAACTTTGTGGTTCAAATGTCAGAAGAACAGAGTTGATCAACTGGGCCAAGAATTCGAGGAGGAGGCGAAAAATGTTGGATGTATTGTCTCTGATTCTCCAGCCCATTTAACCATGTGGTTTTCAACAAAATTACCAAAATCGAAATTTCGGCTTCATACCTTGTTTAGATGTTTTACTGCACTTATTATGAGCCCTAATCGTTGTTTGAGTCTCTGCTTTTAACTCTGTCTCGCTGTCACTTCGCTTTCTCATGCTCGTTCTCATTGACGTACGGTTTGCGTATTCTTTCAGTATGTGCTCGTATGCTTCTTTATGGTATGCCAGATCATGTTCATTACTGACCATGCCCAGTTTTTAGACGTATTAATATTAGTTCAAACTTTTTACATCAAGAAAAGATTATTGCCGCTTATTGTACTTAATGCATAAGTTCGCATTCGTTGTAAAAAATACGTTATTGGTGCTATTACACTGCTTTGAACGCAAAATGTATTAACAAGACAAGGGATCTCCAAAAATAGCTAATTTTAATTCATCGGAACCACAAGCAAATTATACAATGAGCGAAAATAGCAACCATGAAAAGATTTTAAATGATTGCCACCGTTAGACCTTTCATTACACATGGAACTTACATCGGGTTCTTCTAATCAACTTCTTAGAAATAGAATCTGGACATGGGAAACAGAATAATAATACACAAATCATCATAAGGAAATATGACTGGCTGACTTGAGGCAACTAACGATCCATAAGAATTCAAAAAGATCTTCTTCGTTTTAAAAAGATTTTTGTTAACTAATTTTAATTGAACGTCTGCAAATTCCTGCATTTTTCTCAATTAAAAAACAATTAGGCTTTCTCAGTGAAATGTGATACCTGTATGCTTTATTAATTGTTCAATTTGTTTAGTGCAGTAAAAAAAGGTCATAATTTAGTTCATTTAATTTGCCCGTCATTCCTAGTACATCTCCATTTTATTTATTTCGCGCTTCATTTTAATTTCATTCATCTTGTCTAGTGTTTTCCACCTGATCATGAACAGACACGTCTGATCATCTGATCACATTTGTTTATATCCACTTTAGTTATTCTTTTGATTCAATCAATTCTAATTCAGTTGCTTCTCTCTCTCTCTCTCCCTCTCTCTCTCTCTCTCGATCTCACGTTGCAAGTTCGATAGTAGAATTCAGTTGTGATCTCGCCTAGCGACATCTAGTTCATAAAAGAATTGCGCTCTCACGTAGCAAAAGCCTATATCAAATAAGTAGAGAACGAAATGGCGCAGCGCAGCCAGCTAACAAAAAAAACTTCTCGGAATTGACGCTTTCTGGGACGAACCGACACCCGACACACCTCTAAGATGGGAGAAGTGGAGAGTTCAATACAAATTGGTGCTACTCACCAAAGAAAATATCATCCTTGACACTCTCCTTGGCCCGAAACCCGAGATGGTTGAACTTCCTTTGGAATCAATCAATAAACACAATTCTGGGCCCATCTGCCTAATCTGAACGGGAACGCAATGCTCCCAATGTCCGAAAAAAATGAACTATCAAAAAAATGCCAAAGATTGCTTGAAATTGAAATCATGTGTTGTGACAAACCATGGCCACTCGCGGACCGAACAACAGTTTCACTTCTCTACATTAGCATTAGTATAAAAGGGCGCAGGATTTTGAATTTCAAAAAATAATGATTGGCAAACTAACAACTGCGGAAATCTTTGCCGGTATCTGGAAAATAGAAGATGCGTTCTTTCGACATAAATATCAATTCCGATAGACATGTCTTCCTAATCACGAGGCATTTTATGAGAACAGTTGGTTCCACGTGAAACCCAAAGAATTGGCCGAAAACTGCGACATCGAGAACAAGGAAAAAACTTCGATGATGGATGTGTTCATAGCAAACCCAACTGATCCCGAGATTCAAAATGAACTTCATGAACAGATGGTTGAGCCGAGACAATTGGAATTGGCAATAAACATGGAACTCGGAATGCGCAACCAACATCAAATTCAACAACACAATAAGACCCTCATCCCGGATAGCGTTAACACAATTCAACATCCACCCAGTACTCGATTATCGAACTGGTCAATCTCAAATAAATTTGACAAGCAAGGCAACCGCTCTACTGTTCAAATTTTGTTAGAAATTGGCCTTCTAATCACCGCGACAAATGCATCGCCAAAGGCAAACCTACAACAGTTGTGGTTTGTTGAACCACTTCGCCAAAATTTGCCGCAAGCAAAAGAATCAAAAATCACATAACCCGAAGAAAAGGTCAGTAAAAACTAGATTAGAAACCACAACCAGAAGATTCTGTAAACTTCTTACAATCATCAAAACTTTACGAATCTTTCTATAGTACTGGCCAGGATAACATGGCGGCTACAATTCACAATGAACTCGCGAAAATAGAACACCTAGACATGGCGATCAAAATCGGCAGTACTTCCACGACACTTCTCATTGACTCTGGAAGCGCCTGTAGCATTCTAAATCAATCACTCGCAATGCAGAACTGTGTACGCAAAACTGCTAAACTACAGCTACAAGTTTCCTCAAACGAGCCAGTTTAAAATGAAGGAAAAAAATCAAACTATCGTGTCGAGTATCGGATGGCACACCCGAGCCGCCACGTTCACGGTCGTTGCAGACAGTCTGAAAACACTAATTGGCCGTGATCTGTTTGATCGCAGTAACTCAATCATCCTCACAAAAAGGTAATCAAGTTAAAACCAATTCACCAATTTCAGCATTTAAACATACATAATTACAATTTCCCGATCCTATAACTCAAATTGGACGTTCAAGATATCATGTAGCGAAATCTAAATTTCTTCGGAATTTTCAAACTTGACATCAAAAAAGGAGTCATATCAATTAATCTACAAGATAAAGTAAACAAAGAACTTAAACAATTGCTTGATGAAAAACACATAAAACGAATTGAGCTGATAAGTACTTCATTTCACCAATTATAGTCGTTGTCAAGAAAGACAAGTCAGTAAAACTTGCACTTGAGTCAAAATTATTTTATAAAGCGATCTAGAAAAACAAATATCAAATGCCAATCATTGACACGTTAGTTGAATCCATATCACAACAAATGTACAGTCAGTTAAACCTAGAACCCATTTGAGCTAACCATTGTAATTTTAACATTATAAGCGGTGACATGACAGGTACATACAGATTTCAAACTGTATTTTACGGTCTAACAGATATGCCAGCGGAATTTCAAAAGGACTTGGATTACACATCAATCAGTCTAAAGAATACATTAGTTTCTTGAGATTTTGAGTGTTAGTAAAAGATCAGAAGATCACAAACAACACGTATTAAACTGTCCCAAACGACATTAGTCTTCCAAAATGCCACTCCACTAAATTAGAAATTGACTGGCTGGGTTATCATATATCACAATTGAGTATTGCGCCGATCGAAAGCAAAACGTTTGCTGTTTTGACCTTGAATTACCAATGACACTAAAGAAACTTAAACCGAAGTACAAACATTGTTTTATTGAGATAAAGAACCGCATCACGAACTCAGAATTGTCACTGTAATCAGCAACTCGAAACGCTTGTTA
Organism: Convolutriloba macropyga; assembly: GCF_964194025.1. Classification (NCBI taxonomy): domain Eukaryota; kingdom Metazoa; phylum Xenacoelomorpha; order Acoela; family Convolutidae; genus Convolutriloba; species Convolutriloba macropyga. The sequence continues at coordinate 32,655,456 of NC_134468.1, read as the reverse complement.
ACTGTTGATGCTTCTCGTTCCGGGCTTGAAGCCACCCTCGAACAATTAACACTAGATGGTTGGAAACTGATTGTCTTCACTTCCAGATGCCTAAACTCTTGTGAAGAGAGAAACAGCGTTAGCGAATCAGAACTCCAGGGTGTTGTCTTGCCTTTTGAATATTTAAAACTATTTGTATGGCAAACAATTTAAAGTTATTACAGATCACAGAGATCTGCTCTCAATCCTCAAACAAATCGTTCAAATAAATCATATAATAGTCGCTTATCACGTTGGGTAGATGGACTTTTACCCTATCAATTTGAAGTTCAGCATATGTCAGGTGCCAAAATGGGCTTAGTGGACTACATATCTCGACATTTTATGAATTTATTGCCGCTAAACTTGATCTGATCTCCGCATCTGCAAGCTCTCCTTAAATTAAAACTCTATCCACTCCGCGCCCCGTTTACCAAAAATTGTTAGGGTGTGTCCCGCACAGCGAATCACACCTAATAGTGAATATCATAAATTCAATGATTTCAATTAACACATTTGACACTCACTTACACATGCATGAAATTCAATTATCCCCCGCATCGCAAAACCCGTTAACAATTACCAAGTACAATTCAATCAATTCCGATTACGTATCCCCCGCGAAGCAGATACCAATTAACACCATGCACTTGCTAAGCGAAATTCACCTCATTTTAAGCATTCTTTACTAATTGGGAATGAAAATTATTCCGCGGGGCGAGAAACTCAATTCTATAAGCCTAATTTGCCGCCAATGAATACACATTCCAGGCATATTTCCAAAGATCACCCAACAAAAATAAATTCACTGCTTTTTTCCCAAAACAACTCTCGAAATTTGACACTAATTTTAAGTCAAGATTTAATGCCTCCTCTCGCCTAGCAAATTTATCCTCTAATCTTTCTACTTCTCGCACAGCGAATCCACCCTCTAATCCTTCTACTCACTTTCGCTCAGCGATTCTTCACCTAAATCCCACTACACTAACTTCCCCTACGGTATCTTCTGGCGTTAGCACCCCCCTAACCCCAAGTCCACAATTATCAGCTTTCGATAATGTTGTTGGGAGAGTGTTTAGTAAATGCCTTATAGCATTTTTAATCAGTAAAGACGCCGTCCTCAAAGAGACTGCATCCTGCACAATGAAGCGCGGTTGAAAGTTAACCCGTTTATACATTTATATTGTCAGGACATACATTTCCGTAGTGGTTGCCTCTGCATAGACGAAAAGATCGCAATTCCGAATGTGTTAAGAGAGGCGCTCGTAGACAATCTCCAAGCGAGCCATCCTGGTACCTGGGAATGATATATGTATAGCCACGCACTGCTGGTGGCCAAACATCAATCGCGAGTTACTAGTCAAATCCAGAGAATGAAGACCTTGTACTGCAATTGCTAAGAACCTTAAATCTGTAATTCCCGCTAAGCAATTTTAACCTCATATACAGTGTGCTGAACCGAACCAAGAGATACTAATTGACTTTGGGGGATCAATTTTTTATGAAGGAACTGAAATACCTTATAGCTGCAAAAGATCGATTTTCGGTAAAATTCCCTACAGCAAGCATGTATGTATGAAAAAGCCAACGGTCCTAATGTTCTAAGTTTTTCGGACATGTACATTGAAATTTGCGGATTTCTACGTTCTATTCGTCTAGATTAAGCAAAATGTCTTGTAGGACACCAAGTAATTATTGAAATTATTGCAGCTCCTGTCAGCGATAACCCAGCTATCGTTTTGGTAGAAAGACTAATACAGACAATTAAGGATAGATTTTCACGTATCAAAAAAATCGGCTACTAATTCCTTCAACAAGCATGCACTAAAGATTATTATTCACCAAATGCAAATTCACCGCTGAGCGTAAACCCTACTAAACTTAAATTGTCTAACTTCTATAAACTTCTATTTAGATGACACAGTAACTCCCGAAGCCATTCTATTCAACGGCAACCGGATTAACGGTTACAGAAGTGGCGCGTCGAGGTAGAAAAGGCATGATTCGGGCAACAAGACGCATATGATCGGGAACAACAAAGCACAGACGGAGAATCTGAGATTTCTCAGATCTGGACATGTAGAACAATACCCATTTCCGAACAAGCAGTATATGTAAAATTGGTGAGTGAAGCCTACATTATCTAGCTTTAAAGAAACCAAAAAGACGTAACTGAGAAACATCGACATTGCAAAAGTTGGTACTCAGCAAGAGCGTCAAACACCCTTGAAGGTATATACCGACCGTCGAGGACCTCGCAACAGCGAGAAACTACTTCAGGAACGCATACACAAAGAACACACGAGCAAGTATAAAGGGGAAAAGAAGATGAAAAACCGACAATGAGAGCCATGAAGCGGCGTATCTTCTTCTCAATCTAACATTGCACGCGCGATGCGGCGCATCCCGCAATTGTCCAATTTTTCAGCTTTGCGGATCCAACTTGAAACTACCCACCTGGATTAACCGAGCGAACTTGTGATACCACCCCCTAATGCATCAACATCCAAAAAAAGTGATAGTAACTCACTAAGATTATGTAATGAAAATGCATAAATGGATTATTGTTAGGAAAAGTAAATTTTTGAAAAATTTTTTTCACAATATCTTTTCGAAGTTATCATGGATTCAAGTTCAAGCCAGTTAAGAGGCATAGAGGGAAAAGGTAAAGATGGAAGGAGGGTTCACTTTGCCAAAGACGTAGCCCATGCCGAACACGTAGTACAACAATGTGAAACGTGAAGAAGTTATGGACAGATTACGCCAAGAAGCCTTCATTGCCTTCATCTCTGCTGGGTTAAAGAGCGTTGACTATGTTGTGGTCGGCTCGAGTTCCACAGGCAATAGAGTGGCATCAACATCCGCTTTACAAGAAGTTCATCCCACGACAATTTCTGCACCCCAAAACAAGCGTTCATCTGAGAGAAATTGCCGCACTCCCTTACTATGGCTTTGAAAACTCTTCTCCAGATTCGGAGATTTCAGCAACTCCAAAGAAACCGCACAGGGCACGCGATGTCGATAATTTCCAGCCAAGCAACATCTCGGTGGTAGAAACGGTGCAATCGACTGCACAACAAATCCAGTATGACAAAAATATATCACCATTCATCGACGATTTGTCTGCTCCTGATCCGCGAGTTTGACCATTGGTAGACCAGGGAACCCCGACACTCGAAGAGGATGTAATCTATTTGACGGTATTTGAAGTTGAGAGACAAAAGAATTTCGATGATTAAAACTGTCAATTAATCATTCGAAACTCACTTTTTAACATATTATACTCATATTATTAGCTATGATAACCAGTAGATATATTGTACTATTAATATAACCGGGGACCAAGTATTAATTTTTAAATTTCGTTATTATTAAAATACGCAAAAAACTGTCCCCATTGTACAATTTTTTTTCAAAAAGGGGGGTATGTGATTCCTATATTTATCATTAATTGTTCAATTTAGCTAGAGCAGTAAAATTATATACCATGTCACGTTTGAGTTAAATTTAGTTTGCCCATCTTTTCTAGTTCAACTCCATTTTAATTCACGTTTCCCGCATCTTGTTAATTTCATTCATCTCGTCTAGTGTTTCCCGCCTCATGAGCAGACACCGTCTGATCATCTGATCACATTTTGTTATATCCACTTGAGTTATTTCATCAATTAAAATTCAGTTGCTTCTCTCTCTCTCTCTCTCTCGATCTCGTGTTGCAAGTTCGATAGTAAAATCAGTTGTGATCGCGCCTAGCGAAGTCCAGTTCATAAAGAACCACGCTCTCTTGTAGCAAAAGCCTACACCACATAAGTAGTGTTTGACAGAAGCATAGGAAAGGAAAATCAATAGGAAGCAAACTATTGAGAAACAAAGACACAGGAAAAGTTAGAACCTATAAGAGCAACCAACACATGTGACTCCACGTATCATTGGGTGCAATCAAAACCTTTAATATTGAGGAACGGGCGTCATCGAGAATCTTACGCCAGCGTTTAATTGATGATTTATTTGGCCTAGAGACAGGTTCAAATAAGACTCAATTGAAGCACCCAGCAGTGATGCAACTGCCACTTTTGCTTGCAACAAGAGAAAACAAAGAATTTTGCAACTGGACAACCTAAATTTCTTCTGTTGCAATCACTATTGCCATTTGAATCATTACTGGGGTCTTCCACTGAGTACGGCAATACAATATTTGAACTGGTCTGTAGGGCCAATCATCAATTAAATGCTGGCTAAGAATCTCGATGACTTCTTTCAAAGAGTACTTCAAATAAGTGCTCAAAGGTTTTTGACCTCTTTTCAGTCATAGGATGCCGGACAGACGAGCAATGAGATACAGAGACACGGCATGAAATGAAGAGCAGAACTCTCCGCCAATTTGATGCCGACACCAAGCCGAGAAGATCACTGACAACTCCGTCTGAGGCTCCCATGACATCCACGTGGCGGTTTCCCACTGGACCTCCCGCAACACCAACAATTGGAGCCCGGCCGCGGCAACATTTTCGACCATTGAACAGACGCAATCTGTTCAACGACAAGACTGTTTCTAGGAATCGGACTGCGCGGGGCCAGACCAGAGGAGTTAAGATATGAATTATTACTTACTCTAGTTCGAAACTTTCAAGCGATCCACCAAATAGGAGTTGACGGGGGTAGCTTCTCCATAGGGAAGACGTGGCACTACGTGCTCGAATCATCTAGCAGCACAGAGCATGTCCTGAAAACCAAAATATTGTTACCGAGGCATAGTAAACAATTTTTATCAGTAGGTACTGTTCGCATGCAGGCCAACTTCACGCAGTTTAGCAAGGAAAGAGTACTTCAAATGAGTAATCGCTGACCTCATGCAGTTTAGCAAGGAAAGAGTACTTCAAATGATTAATCGCTGACCTCTTTTCAGTCATAAGATGCCGGACACACGAGCAATGAGAGATTGGGAGACAGAGAGCTTAACTCAGCGTCAAGTTGGGCAAAAATGTCGACAACGGTCCGAGGATATCAGCAGTGGTCATTGATTCATGACACCAACAAGATTGTTTTCAATTGTAGATTTACATTGAGTCATTTAATTAACGGAAACTAGAAGCAGTGACACCTAAAAGCCTCTGGGGAGCCGCCAACAAGATGACATATGATCCAGAACTCCTCTGAGCTAAGAAGGTGCCGAACACCAAAAAATGGAGAGCAGAACTCTTCGCCAATTTGGGCAAGAGACGAGGTGGATGCCGGCAGCGAGCCGCGGAGATCACGGTCAGCTCCCTCTTCTGAGGCTCCCACGACATCAACGTGGCGGTTTCCCACTGGACCTCCCGCAACACCAACAGTTGGAGCACGGCCGCGGCAACCCCTTCGACAGCAGAACAGACGCAATCTGTTCAACAACACGCCTGTTTCTAGTTCTCGGACTGCCTGGAGCCAAACTAGGAGTTAAGTTAAGTGTTAGATATGAAATATTACTTACCATAGTTCACGACTTCTTTCAGAACGATCCACCAAGTAGGTGCTGAATGGTTAGCCTCTCTATGTAGGTACTGTTCGCATACAGACCAATTTCATTCAGTTTAGCAAGGAAAGAGTACTTCAAATGATTGAGCGCTAACCTCATGCAGTTTAGCAAGGAAAAAGTATTTCAAATGATTGATCGCTGACCTCTTTTCAGTCATAAGATGCCGGACACACGAGCAATGAGAGATTGGGAGACAGAGAGCTTACATCAGCGTCAAGTTGGGCAAAAATGTCGACAACGGTCCAAGGATATCAGCAGTGGTCATTGATTCATGACACCGACAAGATTGTTTTCAATTGTAGATTTACATTGAGTCATTTAATTAACGGAAACTAGAAGCAGTGACACCTAAAAGCCTCTGGGGAGCCGCCAACAAGATGACATAGGATCCAGACCTCCTCTGAGCTAAGAAGGTGCCGAACACCAAAAAATGGAGAGCAGAACTCTTCGCCAATTTGGGCAAGAGACGAAGTGGATGCCGGCAGCGAGCCGCTGAGATCACGGTCAGCTCCCTCTTCTGAGGCTCCCACGACATCAACGTGGCGGTTTCCCACTGGACCTCCCGCAACACCAACAGTTGGAGCACGGCCGCGGCAACCCTTTCGAAAGCAGAACAGACGCAATCTGTTCAACGACACGCCTGTTTCTAGTTCTCGGACTGCCTGGAGCCAAACTAGGAGTTAAGTTAAGTGTTAGATATGAAGTATTACTTACCTTAGTTCAAGACTTCTTTCAGAACGATCCACCAAGTAGGTGCTGAATGGTTAGCCTCTCTATGTAGGTACTGTTCGCATACAGACCAATTTCATTCAGTTTAGCAAGGAAAGAGTACTTCAAATGATTGAGGGCTAACCTCATGCAGTTTAGCAAGGAAAAAGTACTTCAAATGATTGATCGCTGACCTCTTTTTAGTCATAAGATGCCGGACACACGAGCAATGAGAGATTGGGAGACGGAGAGCTTAGCTCAGCGTCAAGTTTGGCAAAAATGTCGACAACGCTCCAAGGGTCTCAGCAGTGGTCACTGATTCATGACACTGATTCAAGATTGTTTTCAAATGTAATTTTAAAATTGAGTCATTTAATTAACGGAAACTAGAAGCAGTAACACTTAACAGCCTATGGGGAGCCGCCAACAAGATGACATAGGATCCAGAACAACTCTGAGCTAAGAAGGTGCCGAACACCAAGAAATGGAGAGCAGGACTCTTCGCCAATTTGGGCAAGAGACGAAGTGGATGCCGACAGCGAGCCTTTTGACAAGATGACATAGGATCCAGAACACCTCTGAGCTTAGAAGGTGCCGAACACCAAGAAATGGAGAGCAGGACTCTTCGCCAATTTGGGCAAGAGACGAAGTGGATGCCGACAGCGAGCCGAGGAGATCACGGTCACCTCCGTCTTCTGACATCAACAAGGCGGTTTCCCAATGGACCTCCCACAACACCAACAGTTGGAGCACGGCCGCGGCAACCCTTTCGACTGCAGAACAGACACGCCTGTTTCTAGTACTAGGACTGCCTGGAGCCAAACTAGGAGTTAAGTTAAGTGTTAGATATGAAGTATTACTTACCCTAGTTCAAGACTTCTTTCAGAACGATCCACCAAGTAGGTGCTGAATGGTTAGCCTCTCTATGTAGGTACTGTTCGCATACAGACCAATTTCATTCAGTTTAGCAAGGAAAAAGTACTTCAAATGATTGAGGGCTAACCTCATGCAGTTTAGCAAGGAAAAAGTACTTCAAATGATTGAGCGCTGACCTCTTTTCAGTCATAAGATGCCGGACACACGAGCAATGAGAGATTGGGAGACGGAGAGCTTAGCTCAGCGTCAAGTTTGGCAAAAATGTCGACAACGCTCCAAGGGTGTCAGCAGTGGTCACTGATTCATGACACTGATTCAAGATTGTTTTCAAATATAATTTTAAAATTGAGTCATTTAATTAACGGAAACTAGAAGCAGTAACACTTAACAGCCTATGGGGAGCCGCCAACAAGATGACATAGGATCCAGAACACCTCTGAGCTAAGAAGGTGCCGAACACCAAGAAATGGAGAGCAGGACTCTTCGCCTATTTGGGCAAGAGACGAAGTGGATGCCGACAGCGAGCCTTTCGACAAGATGACATAGGATCCAGAACACCTCTGAGCTAAGAAGGTGCCGAACACCAAGAAATGGAGAGCAGGACTCTTCACCAATTTGGGCAAGAGACGAAGTGGATGCCGACAGCGAGCCGAGGAGATCACGTTCACCTCCGTCTTCTGACATAAACAAGGCGGTTTCCCAATGGACCTCCCACAACACCAACAGTTGGAGCACGGCCGCGGCAACCCTTTCGACTGCAGAACAGACACGCCTGTTTCTAGTAATCGGACTGCCTGGAGCCAAACTAGGAGTTAAGTTAAGTGTTAGATATGAAAAATTACTTACCCTAGTTCAAAAATTCTTTCAGACCGATCCACCAAATAGGTGCTGAAGGGGTAGCCTCTCTATAGGGAAGATGTAGAATGGCACTACGTGCTTGGAATCATCTAACAGCACAGAGCATTTCCTGAAGACCAAAATAATTTAAATGAGCCATAGTAAGCAGTTTTTATCACTAGGTCCTGTTCGCCTGCAGACCGAATTCACGTAATTTAGCAAGGAAAGATTACTTCAAATGAGTGATCTCTGACCTCTTTTCAGTCATAAGATGCCGGACACACAAGCTATGAGAGATAGAGATAATGAATGGCTTTACGTGCTTGGAATCATCTAACAGCACGGAGCATATCCTGAAAACCAAAATAATTTAACTGAGGCATGGTAAACATGTTTTATCACTAGGTACAGTTCACCTGTAGACCGACTGAACATAATTTAGCAAGGAAAAAGTACTTCAAATGAGTAATCTCTGACCTCTTTTCAGTCATAAGATGCCGGAAACACAAACAATGATAGATAGAGGGACGGATAGCTTAGCTCACCGTCAATTTGTGCCAAATTGAACGGGCCGAGGATATCAGCAGTGGTCACTAATTTATGACACAAACAAAAAATTTTTCATTTGTAAAATTACATTGAGTCACTTAATTAACGGAATATAGAAGCAGTGGCGCCTAACAGCCTCTGGGGGCCGCCAACAAGATGACATAGGATCGAGAACTCCTCTGAGATCTCTGAGATATGGTGTTTTCACCAAGAATTAAAGAGCAGAACTCTCCGCCAGTTTGGGCAAGAGACAAAGTGGATGCCGACACAGAGCCGAGGACATCACTGACACCTCCGTCTGAGGTTCCCACAAAATCAACGGGGCGGTTTCCCACTGGACCTCCAGCAACACCAACAGTTGGAGATAGCGGCCGTTGATCTGACTGCCAATTTGAAGTAGTATGAAAAGTTGATCTCGGGACAATTTGAATTTTACTGTTATTCATTTTGGCACTTAAATTTGCATCGCCTATTTTTTTGGGTGACCAATGTTAACTTTTTTCCAGAAAAGCAGAAATAAAGGTCATTGAACCCAAAAAAGTTTGAAAATTTTTTTCTGGAGGTTGTAAGAGCTGAGTTACATGACATCATGAAGCAAAAATTTTGTCGCACTGCCAATATGAAGCATCAAAATTTCATTATGGCATCACCAAATCTCTGTAGTAAGAAAAACTGAAACGGGATTTTTTTTCGTCTTAAAATCTCAACCAGAAGTCAATTTTGAGCCGGCCAATAGCTCACAATTTAATAGAAACTAAGTTTCTACTAAATTTTGCAGTCTAACTGAGCTTGTCTCATCTCACTCCGAAGGAATAACTCAACCAAGTTGCATGGGCACTTGTTTGCTGGGACTTGAAACAAAATCAGTGCAAAAGTCAAGAGTTAGTTGACACAATCTAAACTATCAGTGCAAAAGCCAAGCGTTTGCATATAAACCATATGCAGTCTACTATTGACAAATCATCAAGAAAATCAATTTTTTTGTGTAACCCGACTCGGAATTTCTTCTTAAAGCGTAACAACAAAACTATAGTATAGTACTATATAAATAAATGTTTCAGGAAGATGAGGTGGACAGAAGGAAGTCTCACCGGACGTATCACCCTTGATTCATTAGTCTATCTGTACCTGTGACCCATCATGTTAACATTGAACTTTTACATATAGGAATGTTGTTCATACATGACTTAATGAATTGTTGATTATTGATTGTTTTTCAATCGTGTAACAATTTATTTAGGTGACTTGCAATTATAGGACGAATGTAAAAATATCGATGCAAAGATTTAATTCTTCGCTCATTTCAATAAGTACAATAATTTGGACGCTCAATCGTGATCGGCAAAATAAAGACAATATTTGCAACCGTTGAACACTCAGTCAAGGAGAATAACTTAGCTCCAAATAAGTGTAATGATTCGGACACTCAATCGTGACCAGTAAGTAGACAAAATAAAGACAATGTTCAATGTTTGCAAAATATAGCTCACAATCAAGGAGAATAACTTAGCTCCAATAGGTAACTACAATGATTCGGACACTCAATCGTGACCAGTAAGTAGACAAAATAAGGACAATGTATGCAATCTTTGGTCACTCAATCGTGACCAGTGGGTAGACAAAATAAAGACAATGTTTGCAAAATATAGCACACAATCAAGGAGAATAACTTAGCTCCAATATGTAAGTACAATGATTCGGACACTCAGTCGTGACCAGTAAGTAGACAAATGCAATCGTTGGTCACTCAACCGTGACCCGTAGTCTTTAGTGTTTTGGACTTAGTCTTCTTAACACTTGTAGTCACTGAGTCATTAGGTGTTCCACTGGCATCATCAGTTGTGCTCCTGAACTTGAATATAAGTTTTCTGTTGTCTCTTGCTTCAGTCTGCATCAGTTTCCACTTTATTTTCCATCACTTTCTCATCACTTAACAAAAATTCATCTTTCCATTTATTGCCTCATCAATTCCTCATTGCCGAAAGTGTCGAAATCTAAAGAGTTTTTTTACATTTGACAAGGTAAGGTGGGCGTGTTCCGAGCTAGTGTTACATTAAATTATTTATTATTATTATTTTCTGCTTACAGTTTATGATTAACTGCTCAAGATTTAGGATTAACGGCTCAAAATTCTTACAAAATTCAGTACACTCTTTACAGATGCTTGCTTTGTTAATGAGTTCCCTGTTGCGGAGGAGCCACCATACCCTATTGGCCAATTCCGTCATACCCCAGCTTCCGGGGCGCGTCGCATTGAATGCATCGATTATGGAGTCTTTGATTGTGTGGGGGATCGCGAGTCGTTTATCAAAAGCTGCATCCGTTCTTTACAGTGAGAGATTTCCAGTCAGCGTGCATTTGTTTGCTCAATCGTATACACCTTTCTTCGTCTTAAGGTTGATGCATTCCCGAATTTCGCGTAGTACACTGTCGCGATTCGTTAGATGCTAGGAATTTTCTGTTGAAAAGATAGCGGATGGTTGCATCTATTTGATCACTAGGTAAGGCCGATTGGTTCGCGGAGGACTGATAGTCTTGAGACTGATTATCTTGAGACTTAGTTGGCGTAAGGAACTTTGTGAATGTTGATTGTTTGCAAGGACTAACGACTGTGGAGTGTGGAGCAAGTTGATAAATTAGGTGAGGGGAGAATGCTTCGTGGAGTGGATACATTCGACATTTTTTGATTAGATAAATTACGTGAGGGGAATTCTTTGTGGAGTGGATTCCTTCGACATTATCACAATGTAATATAAAATTCTATATAAATGTTAAAAAAATTTATATAGATAAAAAAATTTTTAAATTTGTAGAATTGAAAATAGAATAAAATTTGAACTACTGTTTGTAAAATTGCTTTGAATAGATTTAGATGTGTAAAACTTACTGAACAACAATTGGCTAATTGGCAAAGTGCAATTGTTCGCTTGTGCTTTATCCGGTATTTTAGCATAATTAAATAGTGAGCATATTAATTGTAATCATATGTCGCCTAGTATATGGTTATTCATATGCTCATATGCTAATTTGTTTGACAAATGCGTGACGCGTTTAGAATAGCTTAAATTGTTGCTTTCGCATTCGCAATCTATTTTTCGCAATCTAACACACAGAGCCGTCGATTGCGTTCAAGTAATCAGCAACTAAGAAATCCTTACACAAATGAAAAAAATATCTTAATTAAAATATACTCCTTATATGCCACCCCTTCAGATAACCAAGCTTTCCAACAACAAGCTACCCCTGACTGGGAAGTGTATTAGCTATGAAAATTAGCTATACCAACAACTTATACTAAATGTGATCAATTGAACTACATCGCGTATCGCGTTTCACTGTTGTGTTTTACTTTGTGTTTCACAATTGCAAAACAAAGAAATTCAATAAGATTTAGAAATTCAATAAGATCACCCGATGGCCTGCAGCGAGGAAACTCCAGCACGGAAAGTGCCGCAATCGATGGAGGAGTGCGGCCATGGTGGCCGGTTTAGGTACCGGTACGGATTGTTGACGGTGAACTTGAGCCGCGTTAGTTTTTCAGCAGTGAACGGGTGACCTTAGTTGTAAGTTTTTATCAAACACCTAATTTCGATGGCAAAAAAATTAAGTGTTCTTGCTCATTGTTTTCACACTAAAATTTTGGATACCTATCATCTATCTTCAGTCCTTAAAGCTCGTCTAATAATTATTATATCAATTCCTAGTTTTAAATGCGTTAAAATCAAATTACAATATGTATTACTTTGCAGTTGTTGAACGATTGACTCGGTTACAATTGACTTACATTAAATGCAAGGTTTAATTACCATGCAAGGTTTAATTACCGTCTGTTTTAATTTCAAAACTTCGCTGCATTACTCTATTGTAAATGCAAACGTGCGACGAATGTTTTAATTTCATAACTTTGCTACATTACTCTAATGCAAATGCAAACGTGCGACCTGTGATGTAAAATATTTTCATTTGTTTTACACTGGTAGAACGATTGTTAATGACATATAATTAAATCATTTCAAAGGTCGATTCTGAAATTCAATCATCACCAAAGAAATGCTCAATCATCCATGAAAATTATTATTTATGTAATAATAACCAGTAGGTGATACCCAATAATTGATCGATAAAAGAAAACTGATTGACCTCTGTTTGGCCAAAATATTTTTATATTTGGGTTTCTAATCAACATCTAGTAGATTAGTTTAATATCATGACTCAATTCTACAATGCTCCACATCACGAAAAAAATTTGAACGATTGTTGCGAAGTCAGACATCACGTACGCGAACCCTCGAGAAACAGTTATTGCTGATGACAATAACAATGACAATAATAATAAAAAGAAGGGTAAATTGAGCCGGAAACGAAGTCGCGAGCAGCAGTCTGACGAAACAACTGCTGGAAAACGATTTCAACCCGACGATAGACAACCCGACGATAGAAAACCTGACGATAGACAACCTGACGATAGACAAGCCGACGATAGACAACCCGACAATAGACAACCCGACAATAGACAAATCGACGATAGACAACCCGACGATAGACAACCTGATGATTGACAACCTGATGATAGAAAAGCCGACGATAGACAACCCGACGATAGACATGATGACCTTCAAGAGGTACAAGAGGGACCCGTAACAACAGTGGTCGAAGAGGAACCTCGTGCATCTGACACAGATATTGTACACGCAAACTGGCAAATTCTTGTTTTTATAGATGAGCTGAAAAAATAATTGACGGCAAAACGTTGGAAACACACCAGCTTTGTTTAAATTCAATCTCCTTTATTGGAAGATGAGAAAGTAAACGCTCTGTACAAGCAGATGTTCAAATCATATCTAGAATCCCTGAACATGTTAGTTTCCTGAAGACTGCAAAATATGCACCACGAGATGGCTTCACCCAGATGCGCGTTGTTGCAAAGAAAAAATTCAGGCCAAAAACAGTTATTTCAGGTCTCCAAGGTTTTACCGAAACTGTCTCTGATGACGAGCTCACGGAGGATATGTCTTCTGTTTTTGCTCCCACAGCCAATTTTAAGAGCACACGGATTATAATCGGACCCGCTTCCTTCGTCAACCACGAATGTAACCCAAACGCCCGATATGTTGTTTCGGGTGAAAAAAAAAACAAAATAATATCAATTCAGACGATCCGAACAGTTGAAGTTGACGAAGAAATTTCGGTTTTTTATAGCCCTGATTATTTTGGAGAATTCAACAGGAATTGTGAGTGCAACAAATGCAGAAAAAAAAGTAGTCGATGAACCATTACCCAGTGAACAAGCAGTTGTCGAGGAAGTGTTACCGAGTGAAGATGTGGTAGTCGAGGAGGTTTTAGCCAGTGAACAAGCAGTTGTCGAGGAAGTGTTACACAGTGAAGCAATCGTCGAGGAGTTACCGAGTAAAGATGTGGTAGTCGCGGAGGTTTTAGCCAGTGACAAGCAGTTGTCGAGGAAGCATTACACAGTGAAGTAATCGTCGAGTTACCGAGTAAAGATGTGGTAGTCAAGGAGGTTTTAGCCAGTGAACAAGCAGTCGTCGAGGAAGTGTTTCCCAATGAAGATGTATCAGAGTCCTGTCAAGAAGTGTTGTGCGATGATGCTAGTCGAAATAGGGTTCAACTTCAACGGCCAAAGAAGGTCAAAAAGGATCTCATTCTGGAGTGCCTTGTCTGTCATGCCGTCTTTAAGCGAAAGGACAAGCACTTAAACACATTGACATTCTGGAAAAGTCAAGAAATAACTTTCATTAATGATTTTTACAGAACCAAAAATGTTCAGAAAAATTACAAAATTTACGACTGTACGGCTTGTTATCGACAATTTTTATCTCTGGTAACGCACAAAAACACAAACAAGTGTGATTGCTCTTCAATTACGAGAGTGCAGAGTCCGGAAAGCAGAGCGTAAGTAATAAATTTATTTTAGTGGGAGACCATTCTTTTTGACAAATTGAAATAATTAGTTAATTGTTACTTAGTGAGAACGTAAGTCAACTCAAGTTAAAGTTGACTCAATTCTCCGAAAATTGCATAATAAATTTAGTTTGAGTCAATCGCCTGACAATTGTAAAAAGAAGTCGGTTTTAAATGAGTCAAACATTTGGCAACTGAATGTAGAAGTTAAAGTTGAGTCTTTAAGTCTATGTCTGGCAATTGCACAATTTAAAGTTGAATCAATTGTCTAACAATTGCATAAACAATCCAATCTTGAGTCAAACGTCTGACATTGTTGAACAATAAATTTCAATGTATTTCGGTTGAGTTATATTTTTACTTGTTTTAGCTCACTTCCAGACAATCATAGAGCAAAATTGAAGTCCTCGGTGATTGCAAGGACAAGTGTTGAGGAAATTGCGCGGAGATTCACCATCACCACAACAACAACAGCCACAACAAAGTGCTAGCTTCTATACACCAAGTAGAAATAACAATCTACAACAAAGACAATCAAAACCCAACAATATTCAGCAACAACCAAATCAAATAAGTTTCGTTGAAGGCGACGATGACTACGTAAATGCTATAACAGACTTCTTTCCTTAAAACTTTTGAAGTCTCCGAACACCAGAAACAGCTGGCTAAGTGAGCAGGTAATGACAATTGCAGCGCGGACAGATTAGGCTTCATTAAATTGATGGCCCTATTGTATGGAGAAATTCAAGGTCTCAAGCGACCACAACAACTATTACAATCTTGCCTCCAGCTGCAGGAACGAAGAGGCTTGAAGCCACAAACTATGTTAAATTACCTCGCAACTTTTAGCACTTTTGTTGACTATTGTTTCTTGTGTTCTGACGGTGTCTCAGGAAGGTTGGAGTGAGAACATTCAACAATGTTGGCGGTCATTGAAAATGTCAGAAGCGTTCTCAACTGCTGCAATACAGAACTATCGTAGCAATGCTAAACAATTACAAGCCCGAGTGCCGTCAATTCATCTCGTACGATATCGCCACAGGCTTGCATTGAGTCATCTAAAAGAAAACTTAACAGCATCTTCCTTGACGTATAAGCAACAACAGGCCCTGAACTTCTTTGTCCTACAAGGTAGACTCAATATACGTCTTTTATTTGCACTCACTTGGGACGACGTCAAATACATAGAAGAAAACAACTTTCTTGAAACGGATAGGCATAAAACGGAAAAGATCTATATGCTCTATTTGAAAATAAAAGCAGATCAAATACCTCTGCTTTTCAAGTTGAAGGAGACATTTGCCTATGAGAATTCAGTGGAGTCAAAATATGTTTTAGCTCAAGGCAGAACAAAATAGAGCCGTCCATTTCAAGCACATCAACAAAACAAGCACATACAGGAAACTTTCTTTGCTTCATTCGGCGATGACCCAGCGCAGTCCGATTCAACGCAAACTCAATTAGAAAGTACTGGGAACGCCGATGGAAAAGCTTTACTGGCAAGGTTCCAGAAGGGGTGACAAAAGCGCATTTGCCACAAACTTCTCACAACAAGACAATAGCGGAAGATATGTACATAGGTAGAGAGGGAACATCACAGGACCGCGACCAGCTGTTGTCAATATATTAGGACGATTTGTCATCAGAGGACCAAAAACCTGAAGAAGCCGATGAAGCCAATGAAGCAGTAGATTCCGACAAAGACTGAAGTATCTGATTTTGGACCGCCCAATGAGCAATATCCGATCGATCCAATCGATGCCTATGGAGACGCCTTTGCTGTCTTCGAATGAACCTATCGTACAGCGATTTATTGTAATTAGACCATCAGTAAACATCGTTACTCCAGTGAACACGGTTAGAGAACGACCTGCAGCAAACGCGACTGGGGAACAACCTGCAGTAAACACTGTTACTGCAAACGCTGTACAAAATAGAGAGTCACTGAGCTCAACTTAAAGTCTACGTAGCGAAGAAAACGTGCTCAGAGAAGTTTGTCAAATCTTTGAAAACTTTCCGCGTTAAATCGTGAGCACCTAAGTGGACTGACCCACAAAATAAAGTATGCTTGCTTTTTTCCAAAATCAGCTCCACTGTGTCAGTTGCGGACATAAAGGCACGATGTGAGGAGGCAGGAATTAGATTATCGTACGATGCGCATTTGCGAATATACGCAAAACTAAAGTCTGTTGTTCAAGTATAAAAACTTAGGTAATTTTTTTTGTTTAAGTCTGTATAATTGTTTTATCTTGTTTAATTTCCTAATTGTTTGAAACTGCTTGAACTTAAAATTGTTCTGTAATTGTTTAACGTTATTTGATTTTTCTTTGATAACTGAACTAAAGTACCTGTCTTTTCTACCAACAGTACTCTATTTAATCAGTCGTCCGACGATTGCAAAAAATAGACCACAAGCCATACGTTACTTTGAGTATTTGTCTTTAAGAACCTGTCTTTTGTACCAACAGTACCTTGTTGAATAAGTTGTCCGACCATTGAATCAGTCGTCCGATTTTTAGCTGCCAATAGTACTTTCATCAACCAAACGACCCACCATCGATCGTCCATACGATCGATCGTCCGACAAAGTTTTGGTAGTAACAGCCTACATCTCAATATCAATTGAAAAAAATTAGAAATCAATTTAAAATCAATTTCAGAAAAAAAAAGTCTGTAACTATCGTAAAAAATTTGGTAGTAAAAAACTTAATATCAATCTCATTTTAAAAAAAATTGATCTGAAATACCAATTTGAAGCCCTTACTAACACCTTTTATCACTTTTTTAATTTAGAATTTTCACAAAAGATGTTGGTTTCAAATTGGTATGATCTTTATACTTTTCGCTTCAAATTGTCCTTGAGATCATGTAGTTGGTGTTGCGGGAGATCTGACTGCCAATTTGACCTCGGGAGATCTGAGTCCAACTGTTGGTGTTGCGGGAGGTCCAGTGGGATACCGCCCCGATGGTGTTGTGGGAGCCTTAGAGAGAGGTGTCAGTGATCTCTTCGGCTGTGTCGGCATCTACTTTGTCTCTTGCCCAAATTGGCGGAGAGTTCTGCTCTTTTTTTCTTGGTGTTCTGCAACTCGATCGTATGTCATTTTGTTGGCGACCCCGCAGAGGCTGCTAGGCGTCACTGCTTCTAGGTTCCGTTAATTAAATGACTCCAAGTAAAATTACAATGGAGAACTTTCTTGTTTGTGTCATGAATCAGTGACCACTGCTGATATCTTCGGCCCGTTGACAGTTTTGCCCAAATTGACGCTGATCTAAGCTCTCCGTCTCTTTCTCTCATGCACGGCCGCGGCAACCCTTTCGACCAAGGAACAGACGCAATCTGTTCAACGACACGCCTGTTTCTAGTACTCGGACTGCCTGAAGGCAAACTCGAGAAGATAAGTTGTGTTAGATATGAATTATCACTTACCCTAGTGACGCCAACAAGATGCCATAGGATCCAGAACTCCTCTGAGCTAAGAAGGTGCCGAACACCAAGAAATGGAGAGCAGAACTCTTCGCCAATTTGGGCAAGAGACGAAGTGGATGCCGACACCGAGCCGAGGATATCACGGACATCTCCGTCTGAGGCTCCCACGACACCAACGGGGCGGTTTCCCACTGGACCTCCCGCAACACAAACAGTTAGAGCAAGGCCGCGGCAACCCTTTCGACTGCAGAACAGACGCAATCTGTTCAACGACACGCCTGTTTCTAGTACTCGGACTGCCTGGAGGCAAACTTGAGGAGTTAAGTTATGTGTTAGATATGAAATATTACTTACCCTAGTTCAAATCTTCCTTCAGACCAATCCACCAAACGGGTGTTGAAGGTGTAGCTTCTCTATAGAGAAGATGTGGAATAGCACTACTGCTTGAAATCATCTAACAGCACAGAGCATATACTGAAAACCAAATAAATTAAATGAGGCATTGTAAATAATTTTTATCACTAGGTACTGTTCACCTGCAGACCGAGTTCACGTAATTTAGCAAGGAAAGAGTACTTCAAATGAGTGGTCTCTGACCTCTCTTCAGCCATAGGATGCCGGACACACAAGCAATGGGAGAGAGATGTGGAATGGCACTACGTGCTTGCAATCACCTAACCGCACAGAGCATATCCTGAAAACCAACATAAATTAAATGAGGCATTGTAAATAATTTTTATCACTAGGAACTGTTCACCTGCAGACCGAGTTCACGTAATTTAGCAAGGAAAGAGTACTTCAAATGAGTGATCTCTGACCTCTCTTCAGCCATAGGATGCCGGACACACAAGCAATGGGAGAGAGATGTGGAATGGCACTACTTGCTTGGAATCATCTAACAGCACAGAGCATATCCTGAAAACCAAAATAATTTAAATGAAGCATAGTAAACAAGTTTTATCACTAGGTACTGTTCACCTGCAGACCAACTTCGTGATTTAGCAAGGAAAGCGTACTTCAAATGAGTGATCTCGGACCTCTTTTTAGTCATAAGATGCCGGACATACATACAAGGAGAGCTAGAGAGACGTAGAGCTTAGCTCAACGTCAATTTGGGCCAAACTGTCAACGGGCCGATGATATCAGCAGTGGTCACTGATTTATGGCAGAAACAAGAAATTTACGTTGAGTCATTTGATTAACGGAACCTAGAAGCAGTGACGCCTAACAGCCTCTGGGGGCCGCCATCAAGATGCGCGCTGTTGCCAAAATCAAATTCAGGCCAAAACAGTTTTTTCAGGTCGCCAAAGTTTTACCGAAACTGTTGACGAGCTCACGGAGTATGTCTTTTTCTGTTTCTGCTCCCACAGCCAATTTTAAGAGCACACGGATTATGCTCGGACCCGCTTCCTTTGTCAACCACGAATGTAACCCAAACGCCTGATGTTTTTCGGGTGAAAAAAAAACAATATCAATTCAGACGGTCCGAACAGATGAAGTTGAGGAAGAAGTTTCGGTTTTTTATAGCCCTGATTATTTTGGAGAATTCAATAGGAATTGTGAGTGCAACAAATGCAGAAAAGAAGTAGTCGATGAACCATTACCCAGTGAACAAACAGTCGTCGAGGAAGTGTTACCGAGTGAAGATGTTGTAGTCGCGGAGGTTTTAGCCAGTGAACAAGCAGTTGTCGAGGAAGCATTACACAGTGAAGTAATCGTCGAGTTACCGAGTAAAGATGTGGTAGTCGAGGAGGTTTTAGCCAGTGAACAAGCAGTCGTCGAGGAAGTTTTCCCCAATGAAGATGTATCAGAGTCCTGTCAAAAAGTGTTGTGCGATGATGCTAGTCGAAATAGGGTTCAACTCCAACGGCCAAAGAAGGTCAAAACGGATCCCATTCTGGAGTGCCTTTAAGTCATGCCTTTGTTAAGCGAATGGACAAGCACTTAAGCCAACACATTGACATTCTGGAATAGTGAGAAATAATTTTCAGTATGGATTTTTACAGAACCAAAAATGTTCAGAAAAATCACAAAGTTTACGACTGTATGGGTTGTTAGCGACAATTTGAATCTCTGGTAACGCACAAATACTCAAACAAGTGTGATTGCTCTTCAATTACGAGAGTGCAGAATCCGGAAAGCAGAGCGTAAGTAATAAATTTATTTTACTCGGAGACCATTCTTTTTGACCAAATGAAATAATTAGTTAAGTGTTAGTTAGTGAGAACGTAAGTCAAATTAAGTTAAAATTGACTCAATTCTCCGACAATTGCATAATAAATTCATTTTGAGTCAATCGCCTGACAATTGTAAAGAGAAGTCGGTTTTAAATGAGTCAAACGTTTGACAATTGAATGTAGACGTTAAAATTGAGTCTTTAGGTCTATGTCTGGCAATTGCACAATTTAAAGTTGAATCAATTGTCTAACAATTGCATAAAAAATCCAATCTTGAGTCAAACGTCTAACATTGTTGGACTATAATTTTCAATTTATTTCGGTTGAGTTATATTTTTGCTTGTTTTAGCTCACTTCCAGACAATCATAGAGCAAAAATGAAGTCCTCGGTGATTGCAAGGACAAGTGTGGAGGCAATTGCGCGGAGATTCACTGAACACCAGAAACAGCTGGCTAAATGAGTAGGTAATGACAATTGCAGCGAGGACAGATCAGGCTTGATTCAAATGATGGCCCTATTGTATAGAGAAACTCAAGGTCTCATGCAACCACAAAAATTATTACAACCTTGCCTCCAGCTGCAGGAACGAAGAGGCTTGAAGCCACAAACTAGGTTAAATTACCTCGCAACTTTTAGCAACTTTGTTGACTACTGTTTCTTGTGTTCTGACAGTGTCTCCTCAAGGATGGAGCGAGAACATTCAACAATGTTGGCGGCCATTAAAAGTGTCAGGGAAGCGTTCTCTACTGCTGCAATAAAAAACTATCGTAGCACTGCCAAACAATTAATAGCCCGAGTGCCGTCAATTAATCTCGTATGAACAAAATCGCCACAGGCTTGCACTGAGTCATCTTAAGGACAACTTAACAGCATCTACCTTGACGTATAAGCAACAACAGGCCCTAAACGTCTTTGTCCTACAAGGTAGAATCAATGTACGGTCTGGTCTTCAATTGGCACTCACAATGGAGGACATCAAATACATAGAAGAAAACAACGTTCCTGAAACGGATAGGCATAAATCGGGAAAGTTCCATACGCTCTATTTGAAAATAAAAGCAGATCAAATACCTCTGCTTTACAAGTTGAAAGTTACATTTGCCGATGAGAATTCACTGGATTCAAAGTATGTTTTAGCTCAAAAGCAGAACTGGATATCAGCAGGTCACTGATTTATGACACAAACAAGAAAATTTTCAATTGTAAACTTACATTGAGCCATTTATTTAACGGAACCAAGAAGCAGTGACGCCTAACAGCCTCTGGCTAAGAGCTCTTCTGAGAACTCCTCTGAGCTAAGAAGGTGCCAAACACCAAGATATAAAGAGCAGAACTCTCCTCCAGTTTGGGCAAGAGACACAGTGGATGCCGACACCGAGCCGAGGAGATCACTGACACCTCCGTCTGAGGCTCGGGGCGGGGCCACAACGCCAACGGGGCGGTTTCTCATTGGACCTCCCGCAACACCAACAGTTCGAGCATGCAGATGTGGAATGGCACTACGTGCTTGGAATCATCTAACCGCACAGAGCATATCCAGAAAACCAAAATAAATTAAATGAGGCATAGTAAACAATTTTTATCACTAGGTACTGTTCACCTGCAGACCGACTTCACGTAATTTAGCAAGGAAAGATTACTTCAAAAGAGTGATCTCTGACCTCTTTCCAGTCAAAAGATGCCTGACACACAAGCAATGGGAGATAGAGATGTGGAATGGCACTACGTGCTTGGAATCATCTAACAGCACAGAGCATATCCTGAAAACGAAAAAAATTTAAATGAGGCATAGTAAACAATTTTTATCACTAGGTACTGTTCACCTGCAGACCGACTTCACTTAATTTAGCCAGGAAAGATTACTTCAAAAGAGTGATCTCTGACCTCTTTCCAGTCAAAAGATGCCTGACACTAAAGCAATGGGAGATAGAGATGTGGAATGTCACTACGTGCTTGGAATCATCTAACAGCACAGAGCATATCCTGAAAACGAAAAAAGATTAAATGAGGCATAGTAAACAATTTTTATCACTAGGTACTGTTCACCTGCAGACCAACTTCACGTAATTTAGCAAGGAAAGAGTACTTCAAATGAGTGATCTGACCTTTTTTCAGTCGTAAGATGCCGGACACACAACCAATGAGAGATAGAGATTGGTAGCTTCTCTATGGGTAAGCTGTGGAATGGCACTACGTGCTTGGAATCATCTAACAGCACAGAGCATATCCTGAAAACGAAAAAAGTTTAAATGAGGCATAGTAAACAATTTTTATCGCTAGGTACTGTTCACCTGCAGACCAACTTCACGTAATTTCGACAGGAAATAGTACTTCAAATGAGTGATCTCTGACCTCTTTTCAGTCATAAGATGCCGGACACACAAGCAAGGGGAGATAGAGATGTGGAATGGCACTACGTGCTTGGAATCATCTAACAGCACAGAGCATATCCTGAAAACGAAAAAAAATTAAATGAGGCATAGTAAACAATTTTTATCACTAGGTACTGTTCACCTGCAGACCGACTTCACGTAATTTAGCAAGGAAAGAGTACTTCAAATGAGTGATCTGACCTTTTTTAAGTCATAAGATGCCGGACACACAAGCAATGAGAGATAAAGAGTGGTAGCTTCTCTATAGGTAAGCTGTGGAATGGCACTACGTGCTTGGAATCATCTAACAGCACAGCGCATATCCTGAAAACCAAAATAATTTAAATGAAGCATAGTAAACAAGTTTTATCACTAGTTACTGTTCACCTGCAGACCGACTTCACGTAATTTAGCAAGGAAAGAGTACTTCAAATGAGTGATCTGACCTTTTTCAGTCATAAGATGCCGGACACACAACCAATGAGAGATAGATTGGTAGCTTCTCTATGGGTTAAGCTGTGGAATGGCACTACGTGCTTGGAATCATCTAACAGCACAGCGCAAATCCTGAAAACCAAAATAATTTAAATGAAGCATAGTAAACAAGTTTTATCACTAGGTACTGTTCACCTGCAGACCGACTTCACGTAATTTAGCAAGGAAAGAGTACTTCAAATGAGTGATCTCTGACCTCTTTTCAGTCATAAGATGCCGGACACACAAGCAATGGGGAGATAGAGATGTGGAATGGCACTACGTGCTTGGAATCATCTAACAGCACAGAGCATATCCTGAAAACGAAAAAAAATTAAATGAGGCATAGTAAACAATTTTTATCACTAGGTACTGTTCACCTGCAGACCGACTTCACGTAATTTAGCAAGGAAAGAGTACTTCAAATGAGTGATCTGACCTTTTTTAAGTCATAAGATGCCGGACACACAAGCAATGAGAGATAAAGAGTGGTAGCTTCTCTATAGGTAAGCTGTGGAATGGCACTACGTGCTTGGAATCATCTAACAGCACAGCGCATATCCTGAAAACCAAAATAATTTAAATGAAGCATAGTAAACAAGTTTTATCACTAGTTACTGTTCACCTGCAGACCGACTTCACGTAATTTAGCAAGGAAAGAGTACTTCAAATGAGTGATCTGACCTTTTTCAGTCATAAGATGCCGGACACACAACCAATGAGAGATAGATTGGTAGCTTCTCTATGGGTAAGCTGTGGAATGGCACTACGTGCTTGGAATCATCTAACAGCACAGCGCAAATCCTGAAAACCAAATTAATTTAAATGAAGCATAGTAAACAAGTTTTATCACTAGGTACTGTTCACCTGCAGACCGACTTCACGTAATTTAGCAAGGAAAGAGTACTTCAAATGAGTGATCTGACCTTTTTCAGTCATAAGATGCCGGACACACAACCAATGAGAGATAGAGATTGGTAGCTTCTCTATGGGTAAGATGTGGAATGGCACTACGTGCTTGGAATCATCTAACAGCACAGCGCAAATCCTGAAAACCAAAATAATTTAAATGAAGCATAGTAAACAAGTTTTATCACTAGGTACTGTTCACCTGCAGACCGACGTCACGTAATTTAGCAAGGAAAGTGTACTTCAAATGAGTGATCTGACCTTTTTCAGTCATAAGATGCCGGACACACAACCAATGAGAGATAGAGATTGGTAGCTTCTCTATGGGTAAGCTGTGGAATGGCACTACGTGCTTGGAATCATCTAACAGCACAGAGCAAATCCTGAAAACCAAAATATTTTAAATGAAGCATAGTAAACAAGTTTTATCACTAGGTACTGTTCACCTGCAGACCGACTTCACGTAATTTAGCAAGGAAAGTGTACTTCAAATGAGTGATCTGACCTGTTTCAGTCATAAGATGCCGGACACACAAGCAATGATAGAGAGACGGAGAGCTTAGCTCAGTGTCACTTTGGGCCAAACTGTCAACGGGCCGAGGATATCAGCAGTGGCCCATGATTTATGACACAAACAAGAAATTTACGTTGAGTCATTTGATTAACGGAACCTAGAAGCAGTGACGCCTAACAGCCTCTGGGGGCCGCCATCAAGATGCGCGCTGTTGCCAAAATCAAATTCAGGCCAAAACAGTTTTTTCAGGTCGCCAAAGTTTTACCGAAACTGTTGACGAGCTCACGGAGTATGTCTTTTTCTGTTTCTGCTCCCACAGCCAATTTTAAGAGCACACGGATTATGCTCGGACCCGCTTCCTTTGTCAACCACGAAAGTAACCCAAACGCCTGATGTTTTTCGGGTGAAAAAAAAACAATATCAATTCAGACGGTCCGAACAGATGAAGTTGAGGAAGAAGTTTCGGTTTTTTATAGCCCTGATTATTTTGGAGAATTCAATAGGAATTGTGAGTGCAACATATGTAGAAGAGAAGTAGAAGATGAACCATTACCCAGTGAACAAGCATTCGTCGAGGAAGTGTTACCGAGTGAAGATGTGGTAGTCGCGGAGGTTTTAGCCAGTGAACAAGCAGTTGTCGAGGAAGAATTACCCAGTGAACAAGCAGTCGAGGAAGTGTTACCGAGTGAAGATGTGGTAGTCGATGTTTTAGCCAGTGAACAAGCAGTTGTCGAGAAAGTGTTACACAGTGAAGCAATTGTCGAGTTACCGAGTAAAGATGTGGTAGTCGAGGAGGTTTTAGCCAGTGAACAAGCAGTCATCGAGGAAGTGTTTCCCAGTGAAGGTGTAGCAGAGTCCTGTCAAGAAGTGTTGTGCGATTATGCTAGTCGAGATAGGTTTCAACTCCAACGGCCACAGAAGTTCAAAAGGGATCCCATTCTGGAGTACCTTGTCTGTCATGCCGTCATTAAGCGAATGGAAAAGCACTTAAGCCAACACATTGATATTCTGGAAAAGTCAGAAATAATTTTCATTAATGATTTTTACAGAACCAAAAATTTTGAAAAATTACAAAACTTACGACTGTACGGCTTGTTACCGACAATTTGCATATCTGGTAACGCGCAAATACACAAACAAGTGTTATTGCTCTTCAATTACGAGAGTGCAGAATCCGGAAAGAAGAGCGTAGGTAATAAATTTATTTTACTCGGAGACCATTCTTTTTGACAAAATGAAATAATTAGTTAATTGCTAGCTAGTGAGAACGTAAGTCAAATTAAGTTAAAGTTGACACAATTCTCCGACAATTGCATATTAAATTTATTTTGAGTCAATCGCCTGACAATTGTAAAGAGAAGACGGTTTTAAATGAGTCAAACGTTTGACAATTGAATGTAGACGTTAAAATTGAGTCTTTAAGTCTATGTCTGGCAATTGCACAATTTAAAGTTGAATCAATTGTCTAACAATTGCATAAAAAATCCAATCTTGAGTCAAACGTCTGACATTGTTGGACAATAAATTTCAATGTATTTCGGTTGAGTTATATTTTTGCTTGTTTTAGCTCACTTCCAGACAATCATA
The DNA here is from genome assembly GCF_964194025.1 of Convolutriloba macropyga. Classification (NCBI taxonomy): domain Eukaryota; kingdom Metazoa; phylum Xenacoelomorpha; order Acoela; family Convolutidae; genus Convolutriloba; species Convolutriloba macropyga. The sequence goes on along the minus strand of NC_134468.1, from coordinate 32,629,579 downwards.
GAGCAAAATTGAAGTCCTTAGTGATTGCAAGGACGAGTGTTGAGGAAATTGCGCGGAGATTCACTGAACACCAGAAACAGCTGGCTAAGTGAGCAGGTAATGACAATTGCAGCGCGGACAGATTAGGCTTCATTAAATTGATGGCCCTATTGTATGGAGAAACTCAAGGTCTCAAGCGACCACAACAACTATTACAATCTTGCCTCCAGCTGCAGGAACGAAGAGGCTTGAAGCCACAAACTATGTTAAAATACGTCGCAACTTTTAGCATTTTTGTTGACTATTGTTTCTTGTGTTCTGACGGTGTCTCAGGAAGGATGGAGCGAGAACATTCAACAATGTTGGCGGCCATTAAAAATGTCAGAAGCGTTCTCAACTGCTGCAATACAGAACTATCGTAGCAGTGCCGTCAATTAATCTCGAACGAACGAAATCGCCACAGGCTTGCATTGAGTCATCTAAAGCACATTTTAACAGCATCTACCTTGACGTATAAGTAACAACAGGCACTAAACTTCTTTGTCCTACAAGGCAGAATCAATGTACGGTCTGGTCTTTCATTGGCACTCACTTGGGAGGACGTCAAGTACATAAAGAAAACAACTTTCTTGAAACAGATAGGTATAAATTGGGAAAGTTCTACACGCTCTATTTGAAAATAAAAGAAGATCAAATACCTCTGCTTTACAGGTTGAAAGAGACATTTGCCGATGAGAATTAAATGGAGTCGAAGTATTTCTTTAGATCAAAGCAGAACAAAATAGAGCGGTCCATTTTGAAGCACATACAGGAAACTTTCTTTGCTTTATTCGTCGATGACCCAAACGAAGTGCGATTCAAAGCAAACTCAATTAGAAGGTACTGCGAACGCCGATGGAAAAGTTTCATTGTCAAGGTTCCAGAAGGGGTGACAAAGGCGCATTTGGCACAAACTGCTCACAACATGACAACAGCGGAAGATATCTACATAGGTAGAGGGGGAACATCACAGGGCCGCGACCAGCTGTTGGTTGTCAATATATTAGGACGATTTTGTCATCAGAGAACCAAAAGCCGATGAAGCCAATGAAGCAGAAGAATCCGACAAAGGCTCTGATGTATCTGACTTTGAGCCGCCGAAGAGCAATATCCGATCGATCCACAGACGCTTTTGGAGACGCCTTTGCTTTCTTCGAATGAACCTATCGTACGGCAATTTAATGTAATTAGACCATCAGTAGACATCGTTACTCCAATGAACACGGTTAGAGAACGACCTGCAGCAAACGCGACTGAGGAACACCCTGCAGTAAACACTGTTACTGCAAACGCTGTACAGAATAGAGAGTCACTGAACTCAACTTAAAGTCTACGAAGAGAAGTTTGTCAAATCTTTGAAAACTTTCCGCGTTAAATTGGGAGCACCTTAGTGGACTGACCCAGAAAAGAAAGTATGCTTACTTTTTTCCAAAATCAGCTCCACTGTGTCAGTTGCGGACATAAAGGCACGATGTGAGGAGGCAGGAATTAGATTATCGTACGATTCGCATTTGCGAATATACGCAAAACTAAAGTCTGTTGTTCGAGTATTCAAACTTAGATAAATTTTTTATTGTTTTAGCCTGTACAATTGTTTTACCTGTTTAATTTCTTAATTGTTTGAAACTGCTTGAAATTAAAATTGTTCTGTATTTGTTTAACGTTATTTAATTGTTCATTCACAACCTAACTAAAGTACCTGTCTTTTATACCAAAAGTACTATGTTTAATCAGTCGTCCGACGATTGCAAAAAAATAAAACACAAGCCATACGTTACTTTGAGTACCTGTCTATAAGAACCTGTCTTTTCTACCAACACTACTTTGATGAATAAGCTGTCCGACGATTGAATCAGTCGTCCATTTTTAGCTGCCAATAGTACTTTCATCAATCGAACGTCCCAACATCTATCGTCCATACGAGCGATCGTCCGAAGTTTTTGGTATTAACAGCCTACATCTCAATATCAATTGAAAAAAATTAGAAATCAATTTAAAATCAATTTTAGAAAATCCATACGATCGATCGTCCGACGAAATCTTTGGTAGTAACAGCCTACATCTCAATATCAATTGAATAAAATTAGAAATCAATTTAAAATCAATTTCAGTAAAAATGGTCTGTAACTATTGTAAAAGTTTTGGTAGTGAAAAACTTAATCTCAATCTCAATTTTAAAAAATAGATCTGAAATATCAAATTGAAGCTGTTACTACCACCTTTACCGTTTTTTTAAATTGGCATTTTCAGAAAAATATTGTTTCGAATTGGTATGAGTTTTATGACTTTTTGACTCCAAATGTTGGTGTTGCGGGAGGTCCAGTAGGAAACCGCCCCGTTGGTGTTCTGGGAGCCTCAGACGGAGGTGTCAGTGATCTTCTCGGCTCTGCGTCGGCATCCGTTTTGTCTCTTGCCCAAATTGGCGGAGAGCTCTGCCCTTTATTTCTTGGTGTTCGGCACCTTCTTAGCTCAGAGGAGTCATCAATCGTATGTCATCTTGTTGGCGCCCCCCCCCCGAGGCTGTTAGGCGTCACTGCTTCTAGGTTCCGTTAATTAAATGACTCCATGTAAAATTACAATTGAGAACTTTCTTGTTTGTGTCATGAATCAGTGAAGACTGCTGATATCCTCGGCCCGTTGACAGTTTTGCCCAAATTGACGCTGAGCTAAGTTCTCCGTCTCCCTTTCTCTCATGCACGGCCGCGGCAACCCTTTCGACCGCAGAACAGACGCAATCTGTTCAACGACACGCCTGTTTCTAGTACTCGGACTGCCTGAAGGCAAACTCGAGAAGATAAGTTGTGTTAGATATGAATTATTACTTTCCCTAGTGACGCCAACAAGATGCCATAGGATCCAGAACTCCTCTGAGCTAAGAAGGTGCCGAACACCAAGAAATGGAGAGCAGAACTCTTCGCCAATTTGGGCAAGAGACGAAGTGGATGCCGACACCGAGCCGAGGATATCACGGACATCTCCGTCTGAGGCTCCCACGACACCAACGGGGCGGTTTCCCACTGGACCTCCCGCAACACAAACAGTTAGAGCAAGGCCGCGGCAACCCTTTCGACTGCAGAACAGACGCAATCTGTTCAACGACACGCCTGTTTCTAGTACTCGAACTGCCTGGAGCCAAACTAGGAGCTAAGTTAAGTGTTAGATATGAAATTTTACTTACCCAAGTTCAAAACTTCTTTCAGACCGATCCACCAAACAGGTGTTGAAGGGGTAGCTTCTCTATAGGGAAGATGTGGAATAGCACTACGTGCTTGAAATCATCTAACAGCACAGAGCATATCCTGAAAACCAAAATAATTTAAATGAGGCATAGTAAACAATTTTTATCACTATGTACTGTTCACTTGCAGACCGACTTCACGTAATTTAGCAAGGAAAGAGTACTTCAAGTGAGTGATCTCTGACCTCTTTTCAGTCATAAGATGCCGGACACACAAGCAATGAGAGATAGGGAGTAGTAGCTTCTCTATAGGTATGCTGTGGAATGGCACTACCTGCTTGGAATCATCTAACATCACAGAGCATATACTTAAAACCAAAATAATTTAAAAGAGGCATAGTAAAGAATTTTTATAACTAGGTACTGTACAACTGCAGACCGACTTCACGTAATTTAGCAAGGAAAGAGTACGTCAAATGAGTGATCTCGGACCTCTTTTCAGTCATTAGATGCCGAACACACAAACAATGAGAGATAGAGAGACGTAGAGCTTAACTCAGCGTCAATTTGGGCCAAGATGTCAAAGGGCCGAGGATATCAGCAGTGTTCACTGAATCATGACACAAAACAAGGAAGTTTTTCAATTGTAAAATTGCATTTTACAAAATTATAATTAACGGAATCTAGAAGCAGTGACGCCTAACAGCCTCTGGGGGCCGCCAACAAGATGACATAGGATCGAGAACTCCTCAGAGCTAAGAAGGTGCTGAACACCAACATATTAAGAGCAGAACTCTCCGCAAATTTGGGCAAGAGACAAATTGGATGCCGACACCACCGAGCCGAGGAGATCACTTACACTTCCGTCTGAGTCTCCCACAACACCAACGCGGCGATTTCCCACTGGAGCTCCCGCAACACCAACAGTTGGAGCACGGCCGCGGCAACCCTTTCGACTGCAGAAAAGACGCAATCTGTTCAACGACACGTCTGTTTCTAGTACTCGGACTGCCTGGAGCTAGCTTCGAGGATTTAAGTGTTAGATATGAATTGTTACTTACCCTAGTTCAAACTTCTTTAAGACCCATCCAACAATTAGTTGTTGAAGCGGTAGCTTCTCTATAGGAAAGATGTGGAATGTGCCTGTAATCATCTAACAGCACAACATATCCTGAAAACCAAAATAATTTAAATGAGGCATAGTGAACAATATTTATCACTAGGTACTATTCACCTGCAGACCAACTTCACGTAATTTAGCAAGGAAAAAGTACTTCAAACGAGTGATCTCTGACCTCTTTTCAGTCATAAGATGCTGGACACACAAGTAATGAGGGATAGAGATGTGGAATGGCACTACGTGCTTCGAATCATCTAACAGCACAGAGCATATCCTGAATACCAAAATAATTTAAATGAGGCATAGTAAACCATTTTTATCACTACATGCTGTTCACCTGCAGACTGATTTGATGTAATTTAGCAAGGAAAGAGTACTTTAAATGAGTGATCTCTGACCTCTTTTCAGTCATAGGATGCCGGACACACAAGCAATGAGATAGAGAGTGGTAGCTTCTCTATAGGTAAACTTTGGAATGGCACTACGTGCTTGGAATCATCTAACAGCACAGAGCATATCCTGAATACCAAAATAATTTAAATGAGGCGTAGGAAACAATTTTTATCACTGGGTACTGTTCACCTGCAGACCGACTTCACGTAATTTAGCAAGGAAAATGTACTTCAAATGAGTGATCTCTGACCTCTTTTCAGTCATAAGATGTCTGACACACAAACAATGAGAGATAGAGAGACGGAGAGCTTAGCTCACCGTCAATTTGTGCCAAACTGTCAACGGGCCGAGGATATCAGCAGTTGTCACTGATTTATGACAAACAAGAAAGTTTTCAATTGTAAATTTACATTGAGTCATTTAACTAACGGAACCAAGAAGCAGTGACGCCTAACAGCCTCTGAGGGCCGCCAACAAGATGACATAGGATCGAGAACTCCTCTAAGCTAAGAATGTGCCGAACACCGAGATATAAAGAGCACTCTGAGCTAAGAATGTGCCGAACACCAAGATATAAAGAGCAGAACTCTCAACCAATTTGGGCAAGAGAAAGTGGATGCCGACACCAAGACGAGAAGATCACTTCTCCTCCGTCTGAGGCTCCAACACCAACGGGGTGGTTTCCCATTGGATCTCCCGCAACACCAACAGTTGGAGCACAGCCGCGGCAACCCCTTCGAGCGCAGAACAGACGCAATCTATTCAACGAAATATCTGTTTCTAGTACTCGGACTGCCTAGAGCCAAACTCGAGGAGTTAAGTGTTAGATATGAATTATTACTTAACCTAGTTCAAAACTTCTTTCAGACCGATCAACCAAATAGGTGTTGAAGGGGTAGCTTCTCTATAGGAAAGATGTGGAATAGCACTACGTGCTTGGAAGCATCTAACAGCATAGGACATATCCTGAAAACCAAAATAAATTAAATGAGGCATAGTAAACAAGTTTTATCACTAGGTATTGTTCACCTGCAGACCGACTTCACGTTATTTAGCAAGGAAAGAGTACTTCAAATGAGTGATCTTTGACCTCTTTTCCGTCATATTATGCCGGACACACAAACAATGGGAGATAGAGATGTGGAATGGCACTACGTGCTTAGAATCATCTAACAGCACGAGCATACTCTGAAAACCAAAATAATTTAAATGAGGCATAGTAAACAAATTTTATCAGTAGGTACTGTTCACCTGCAGACCGATTTCACCTAATTTAGACAGGAAAGAGTACTTCAAATGAGTGATCTCTGACCTCTTTTCAGTCATAGGATGCCGGACACACAAGCAATGGGAGATAGAGGTGTGGAATGGCACTACGTGCTTGAAACCATCTAACAGCACAGAGCATATCCTGAAAACCAAAATAATTTAAATGAGGCATAGTAAACAGTTTCTGTCACTAGGTACTGTTCACTTGCAGACCGATTTCACTTAATTTAGACAGGAAATAGTACTTCAAATGAGTGATCTTTGACCTCTTTTCAGTCATAGGATGCCGGACACACAAGCAATGGGAGATAGAGATGTGGAATGGTACTACGTGCTTGGAATAATCTAAGAGCACAGAGCATATCCTGAAAACCAAAATAATTTAATTGAGGCATAGTAAACAATTTTTATCACTAGGTACTGTTCATCTGCAGACCGACTTCACGTAATTTAGCAAGGAAAGAGTACTTCAAATGAGTGATTTCTGACCTCTTTTCAGTCATAAGATGCCGGACACACAAGCAATGAGAGAGAGAGAGTGGTAGATTTCTCTATAGGTAAGCTGTGGAATGGCACTACGTGCTTGGAATCATCTAACAGCACGGAGCATATCCTGAAAACCAAAATAATTTAAATGAGGCATGGTAAACAAGTTTTATCAGTAGGTACAGTTCACCTGTAGACCGACTGCACGTAATTTAGCAAGGAAAGAGTACTTCAAATGAGTGATCTCTGACCTCTTTTCAGTCATGAGATGCCGGTCACACAAACAATGAGAGATGGAGAGACGGAGAGCTTAGCTCAGCGTCAAATTGGCAAAAATGCCAATGAGCCGAGGATATCAGCAGTTGTCACTGATTTATGACACAAACAAGTAGTTTTCAATTGTAAATTTACAATGAGTCATTTAATTAACGGAACCTAGAAGCAGAGACACCTAACAGCCTCTGTGGGGCCGCCAACAAGATGACATACGAGTGATGACTCCTCTGAGCTAAGAAGGTGCCGAACACCAAGAAATAAAGGGCAGAACTCTCCGCCAATTTGGGCAAGAGACAAAGCGGATGCCGACGCAGAGCCGAGGCGATCTTTGACACCTCCGTCTGAGGCTCCAAGACCAACGGGGCGGTTTCCCACTGGACCTCCCGCAACACCAACAGTTGGAGCACGGACGCGTCAACCCCTTCAACCGCTGAACGGGCGCAACCTGTTCAACAATGCGCCAGTTCTGAGGACTCGGACTGCGCGGAGCCAAACTAGAGGAGTTAAGTAAGTGTTAGATATGAAGTACTACTGTATTTCTGAGATGTCTTTATATATTGGTGTGAGTTTAGACCACGACGTAGTCAAACGAAGAAGAGGTTGAGGAGGCCCAAGGTCAGCAATACTGCACAGAACATGGGTGTGAAATGGAAATTCTTCGAGAGGAAGGCGACTAATGAAAACGATGAGAATTAATTGCTGCTTAACTAATTAGAAACAAATTTTAGTAAATTAAGTCTTAACTGAAAACAATTTTCCTCTGACTGCTTAGTATAAGATGTCAACTTGTATCAATAACCAACGGCCTCGAGAACTTAAGAAAATCGGAAGAAGTAGAAGAAGTGACTAGAAGAACTAGAAGAAGTGACACCTAACAGTCGCCGGGGTGCCGCCAACAAGATGACATAGGATCCAGAACTCCTGGGCAAAGTGGATGCCGACACCGAGCCGAGGAGATCGCAGATACCTTTGTCTGAGGCTCCAAAGACACCAACGGAGCGGTTTCCCACCGGACCTATCTCGCGCAACACCAATAGTTGAGCACGGCCGCGGCAACCCTTTCGTCCCCAGAACAGACGCAATCTGTTCAACGACACGTCTGTTTCTAGTACTCGGACGGCCTGGAGCCAATATCGAGGAGTTAAGTGTTAGATATGAATTATTACTTACCCTAGTTCAAAACTTCTTTCAGACCGATCCACCAAATAGGTCTTGGAAGGGTAGCTTCACCATAGGAAAGATGCGGAAGGGCACTACGTGTTTGGAATCATCTAACAGCACAGAGCATATACTGAAAACCAAAATAATTTAAATGTGGCATAGTAAACCATTGAGGCACGCACAGTAAACAATTTTATCACTAGGTAATGTTCACCTGCAGACCGATTTCACGTAATTTAGCAAGGAAAGAGTACTTCAAGTGAGTGATCTCTGACCTCTTTTCAGTCATAAGATGCCGGACACACAAGCAATGAGAGATAGGGAGGGGTAGCTTCTCTTATAGGTATGCTGTGGAATGGCACTACCTGCTTAAATTAGCGAAGAAAGTACTTCAAATGAGTGATATCTGACCTCTTTTCAGTCATATGATGCTTGACACACGAGCACTGAGATCTAGAGAGACGGAGAGCTGAGCTCAGAGTCAAACGGGGCAAAAATGTCAACGGGCCGAGGATATCAGCAGTGGTCAGTGATTTATGTCACAAACAGGAAATTTTTCAATTGTAAAATTACATTGAGTCACTTAATTAACGGAACCTGGAGGCAGTGGCGCCTAACAGCCTCTGAGGGCCGCCAACAAGATGACATAGAATCGAGAACTCCTCTGAGATACGGTCGCAAACACCAAGAAATAAAGAGCAGAACTTTCCGAAAATTTGGTTGAGACAAAGTGGATGCCGACACCAAGCCGAGAAGATCACTGACAACTCCGTCTGAGGCTCCCATGACATCCACGTGGCGGTTTCCCACTGGACCTCCCGCAACACCAACAATTGGAGCCCGGCCGCGGCAACATTTTCGACCGCAGAACAGACGCGATCTGTTCAACGACATGCCTGTTTCTAGCACACGGACTGCCTGGAACCAAACTAGGAGTTATGCTAAGTGTTCGATATGAATAATAACTTACCCATTTCAAATTTTCTTTCAGACCGATCCACCAAATAGATGCTGAATGGGTAGCTTCTCTATAGGAAAGATGTGGAATGGTACTACGTGTTTCGAATCATCTAACAGCACAGAGCATATACTGGAAACCAAAACAATTTAAATGAGGCATAGTAAACAATTTTTATCACTAGGTACTGTTCACCTGCAGACCAACTTCACGTAATTTAGCAAGGAAAGAGTACTTCAAATGAGTGATCTCTGACCTCTTTTCAGTCATAGGATGCCGGACAAACAAGCAATGGGAGATAGAGGTGTGGAATGGCACTAAGTGCTTGGAATCATCTAACAGCACAGAGCATATCCTGAAAACCAAAATAAATTAAAGAGGCATAGTAAACAATTTTTATCACTAGGTACTGTTCGCCTGCAGACCGACTTCACGTAATTTAGTCAAAAGATACCAGACAAATGAGAGCTAGAGAGACGGAGAGCTTAGCTCAGCGTCAATTGAGGCAAAAATGTCAACGGGCCGAGGATATCAGCCGTGGCCACAGATTGATACAACAACAAAGTTTTCAATTGTAAAATTACATTGAGTCATTTAATTAACGGAAGAAGTAGAAATGACTAGAAGAACTAGAGGAAGTGACACCTAACAGTCTCCGGGGTGCCGCCAACAAGATGACATAGGATCCAGAACTCCTGGGCAAAGTGGATGCCGACACCGAGCCGAGGAGATCGCAGATACCTTTGTCTGAGGCTCCAAAGACACCAACGGAGCGGTTTCCCACCGGACCTATCTCGCGCAACACCAATAGTTGAGCACGGCCGCAGCAACCCTTTTGACCACAGAACAGACGCAATCTGTTCAACGACGCGCCTGTTTCTAGTAATCGGGCTGCCTTGAGCCAAACTACAGGAGTTAAGTTAAGTGTTAGATATGGATTACTACTTACCCTAGTTCGAAACTTCTTACAAACCGATCCCCCAAATAGGTGCTGAAGGGGATAGCTTCTCTATGGGGAAGATGTGGAATGCAACTACCTGCTTGGGATCATCTAACAGCACACAGCATGTCCTGAAAAACAAAATAATGTAACCAAGGCATAGTAACAACTTTTATCTGTAGGTACTAGTGTCCGCAAGCAGACCAACTTCACGTAATTTAGCAAAGCAAAGAGTACTTCAAATGAGTAATCTCTGACCTCTTTTCAGTCATAAGATGCCGGTCACACGAGCTATGAGAGATAGAGAGACAAAGAGATTAGCTCAGCGTCAAGTTAGGCAAAAATGTTGACAACGGTCCGAGGATATAGCAGTGGTCACTGATTTACGACACCAACAAGAAAGACTTTTATTGTAAACTTACATTGAGTCACTTAATTAACGGAACCTAGAAGCAGTGACACCTAACAGCCTCTGGGGCCACCAACCAGATGACATAGGTTCGAGAACTCCGAGCTAAGAAGGTGCAGGAACACCAAGAAATGAAGAGCAGAACTCGCCACCAATTTGGGCAAGAGAC
>NC_134468.1:32585324-32619002 GCF_964194025.1 Convolutriloba macropyga | reverse complement strand
TGTTCGATATGAACAAGTCTTTGACGAGATCTTCTTCGAGGTGATCTAACTTTGCGTGTGATCCGAGTTCCCGGAGTCTACTGTAGAACGTCTCTAGGGATTCGTTGTTTTGTTGGAGGGCTCGAAAGAACTGGAATCTGTCAAATGTCAGGTTCCTAGGTCGAGTAAATGTTAACGACAATTCATGAACCAACTCGTTGGTTGTACATCGCTCTATCCTTGTATGAGGATTTCGTTGGTGGTAGGTTCTGCAACCCTCTGTGCCCAACGAGAGGTATATAAGACTTTTGACCTTTAGGTCTGCTTCGTCCCAGGGAGTGCGATCTATCATAGGTCCCTTGTACTCTATTTGTTTACATTCGTTCTCCCAGTCTACCTTCCTTTTTTCGTTTCGTTGCTCCCTTTGGCGTTCTTCATCTTCTGTTTCGCCTTCAAACGGGTCTTCGTAAGTTGGTAGCGTAGGGTAGAACAATTCTGCTCTCGTGGGCTTTAGTCTTAGTAGTTTGTCTACTACCAGATTGTCTCTGGCCATGATTGCCATTTTGAGAGTACCGAACCAAGTACTCCATTCGGAGGGTGGGTTCGCGCCTGATTCCCAGAAAACCGGTGTTCCTAGGGGTGTTTTAGGCGTTGCTGACTGCGCCATGTGATCCGATAGTTCAGTCTCTAATGCTGAAGTTCCGTATGGAGTATAATCTGTAGACACGTGTGACGTGTTTTGTAAAAGTTCTCCTAGTGGAGTAAGGTTACTGCTTACTCTTGGTCTATCGTTAGTTCCCGGTGATCGTGTCTCCGGAGAGAATTGTATTATAGATGGATAAGAAATCTCTATTTTGGAATCTGGATAGATTGTGATCTACTATGCTCTTTAGGCTTATTGAGTTTCTTGATAAAAAGATTTCACGCGTAACACTTCAATTGTTTGGCCACGAACACAACCGTTTCTTAGCGTGTTTTATTTCGTCTGCGATAACTATATCGCGTGACTCATTGTCACTATGCGTAACCTGTCTAGCAGGCGTTAAAGTGAACATCAACAACTCTGTCTCCGATTGGAGAATATGAATATGTACAATGCATTAGCTATATAACATATGGTATATCAGAGTTTATAAATTAATACTTTTAGCACTTGGTTTAGATACTACTCCGTATTATTATTATTATTATTATTATTATTATTATTATTATTATTATTATTATTATTATTATTATTATTATTATTACTATTATTATTATTATTATTATTATTATTATTATTATTATTATTATTATTATTATTATTATTATTATTATTATTATTATTATTATTATTATTATTATTATTATTATTATTATTATTATTATTATTTATTATTATTATTATTATTATTATTATTATTATTATATTATTATTATTATTATTATCATCATTATTATTATTATTATTATCATTATTATTATTATTATTATTATTATTATTATTATTATTATTATTATTATTATTATTATTAATATTATTATTATTATTATTATTATTAATTATTATTATTATTATTATTATTAATATTATTATTATTATTATTATTATTATTATTATTATTATTATTATTATTATTATTATTATTATTATTATTATTATTATTATTATTAGTTATTATTATTATTATTATTATTATTATTATTATTATTATTATTATTATTATTATTATTTATTATTATTATTACTATTATTATTATTATTATTATTATTATTATTATTATTATTATTATTATTATTTATTATTATTATTATTATTATTATTATTATTATTATTATTATTATTATTATTATTATTATTATTATTATTATTATTATTATTATTATTATTATTATTATTATTATTATTATTATTATTATTATTATTATTATTATTATTATTATTATTATTATTATTATTATTATTATTATTATTATTATTATTATTATTATTATTATTATTATTATTATTATTATTATTATTATTATTATTATTATTATTATTATTATATTATTATTATTATTATTATTATTATTATTATTATTATTATTATTATTATTATTATTATTATTATTATTATTATTATTATTATTATTATTATTATTATTATTATTATTATTATTATTATTATTGTGATACCGGTGTAGCCGCATCATCTAAAACTCACTATGTAACAAAGACTTAAAAGTATTTAGTATCGTATTTATAAACACTTATGATATATAATTAAATGCATTGTACATACTGTGTCTCCGAAAGGAGTTTATGTTAGTTGCTCATTTTCACGCCTGCGATTTGGCGGGTATTATAACGTGGTTTCAAGTTAACAAATCTGCTAAGTGCAGACGATAAACAACTGTCATAACGAACAGTCGATTCGTGGCCGAATAAAGTGTTAAAGATAATTCTTTTCACAAACTGATTCATGGATTCAAATTCACCATAGAACAATACAATCTATCATAGATATTCTATAAAGTTTATTAAAAAGCAATCATTACTTAATCCACTTCATAACTCCATTCCAACTGGAGCTATCACGATCTTTAATATTCCAAGAACCAGACTTACAGTCTCTCCATTCGGAGTTAGAAATCATTACAACAGATACAAGAGTTGATCAAACAACATCCGATAGTACAACAGAGTTAATCCTCCAAAAGGAATCCACTCGGGATAACATGGCGCAGTCAGCAATCAAAACTCCGCTCGGAGTCCCTGTATTCTGGGAGACAGGAGCAAATCCCACGACAGAATGGACCACGTGGTTCGGTACGCTGAAAATGGCCATAATGGCAAGAGACAACCTTCAAGTTGATAAAATGTTAAAGCTGAAACCGACAAGAGCGGAACTATTCCATCCAACACTGCCCACATATGAAGATGCACTAGAAGGAGAAACCGAGGATGAAGAAAGACAGAGAGAACAACGGAATGAACGCAGAAAGGTAGACTGGGAGAACGAATGTAAACAAATCGAGCAAAAAGGACCGATGATATACAGAATTCCCTAGGACGAGGCAGACCTAAAGGTCAAAAGTCTAATCTATCTATCCCTAGGGGCAGAAGGGACAAGAACTTACCATCAGAGAAACCCACACACGAGAATAGAACGTTGTACAACCAACGAGTTGGTACACGAATTGGCTATAACATTCACAAGGCCTCTCAACACAACATTCGACCGATTCCAGTGTTTCAAAGCCATGCAAAGATCAGACGAATCCCTCGAAACCTTCTACAGCCGACTCCGCGAATTAGGAGCACACTGCAAATTCGAGAAACTCGAAGAAGATCTCGTTAAAGATATATTTATATCAAACAGGAGAAGCTCCAACATCCAAATGGAGCTACTCTCAGAAGTGAGAACGCCACAACAGGCACTAAACTATGCAATAAATAGAGAAAGAGGCCAGGCTAATCAACAAGAATTTTTAAAAGCAAATACAAGTTGGAACACGGTTTCATACGTTCGACAAAACAAGATAAGAACACAAATGGCCTACACTCAACAAACAAGACCACAAACATCATACGGTCAACAAAAATCATCAGCATGCTGGAAATGTGGGAATACATTTTCAATGGCCCACCTTCAAACATGCCCAGCAAAGCAAATGCAGTGCAAAATTTGCAAAAAATTAGGGCATTACACTTCATTGTGTACGGCCAAAATGCCAGAAAGACGACCACCACGTGGACCAACGAGCAACACAAGTCCACAAGTTAAGCAACAACAAACGAGAAGAGTAAAACACATTAAGCAAGGATCGGAAGAAAGCGACCACACGGAGGAAAGCGTAGACGCAGAGGCGGCCCTGTACATAAAAGAACTCCATGAAGACTGGGCGAATATCAACGTAATAAAACCAATGGAATTCGTACAAAAGAAAAATGATGAAATCAATAAAGACCAATACGGAGAATTTTGGGTAGAAACAACTGCATCCCAAAACAAAGTACAGTGGCTAGCAGATACAGGCTCATCGCGGTCATTCATTCACCATAGAACAATACAATCTATCATAGATATTCTATAAAGTTTTTTTAAAAAGCAATCATCACTTAATCCACTTCATAACTCCATTCCAACTGGAGCTATCACGATCTTTAATATTCCAAGAACCAGACTTACAGTCTCTCCATTCGGAGTTAGAAATCATTACAACAGATACAAGAGTTGATCAAACAACATCCGATAGTACAACAGAGTTAATCCTCCAAAAGGAATCCACTCGGGATAACATGGCGCAGTCAGCAACCAAAACTCCGCTCGGAGTCCCTGTATTCTGGGAGACAGGAGCAAATCCCACGACAGAATGGACCACGTGGTTCGGTACGCTGAAAATGGCCATAATGGCAAGAGACAACCTTCAAGTTGATAAAATGTTAAAGCTGAAACCGACAAGAGTGGAACTATTCTATCCAACACTGCCCACATATGAAGATGCACTAGAAGGAGAAACCGAGGATGAAGAAAGACAGAGAGAACAACGGAATGAACGCAGAAAGGTAGACTGGGAGAACGAATGTAAACAAATCGAGCAAAAAGGACCCATGATAGACAGAATTCCGTAGGACGAGGCAGACCTAAAGGTCAAAAGTCTAATCTATCTATCCCTAGGGGCAGAAGGGACAAGAACTTACCATCAGAGAAACCCACACACGAGAATAGAACGTTGTACAACCAACGAGTTGGTACACGAATTGGCTATAACATTCACAAGGCCTCGCAACACAACATTCGACCGATTCCAGTGTTTCAAAGCCATGCAAAGATCAGACGAATCCCTCGAAACCTTCTATAGCCGACTCCGCGAATTAGGAGCACACTGCAAATTCGAGAAACTCGAAGAAGATCTCGTTAAAGATATATTTATATCAAACATGAGAAGCTCCAACATCCAAATGGAGCTACTCTCAGAAGTGAGAACGCCACAACAGGCACTAAACTATGCAATAAATAGAGAAACAGGCCAGGCTAATCAACAAGAAATTTTAAAAGCAAATACAAGTTGGAACACGGTTTCCTACGTTCGACAAAACAAGATAAGACCACAAATGGCCTACACTCAACAAACAAGACCACAAACATCATACGGTCAACAAAAATCATCAGCATGCTGGAAATGTGGGAATACATTTTCAATGGCCCACCTTCAAACATGCCCAGCAAAGCAAATGCAATGCAAAATTTGCAAAAAATTAGGGCACTACACTTCATTGTGTACGGCCAAAATGCCAGAAAGACGACCACCACGTGGACCAACGAACAACACAAGTCCACAAGTTAAGCAACAACAAACGAGAAGAGTAAAACACATTAAGCAAGGATCGGAAGAAAGCGACCACACGGAGGAAAGCGTAGACGCAGAGGCGGCCCTGTACATAAAAGAACTCCATGAAGACTGGGCGAATATCAACATAATACAACCAATGGAATTCGTACAAAAAAAAATGATGAAATCAATAAAGACCAATACGGAGAATTTTGGGTAGAAACAACTACATCCCAAAACAAAGTACAGTGGATAGCAGATACAGGCTCATCACGGTCATTCATGAAGATCGACATAGCAACAAAACTCCAAAAGGAGATCCCGACAGCAAGAATATCAGAATATACAGGAAACACAGTCTACAAAAGTTTTACAAACAACAAAATAGAAATAAAAGGAATACTCTCACTTGATCTAAATTCAGGATCATGGACAGCTAAAGACTGCAAAGTGTTAATAGTGGAGAATAGAACGAACAACATAATGGGGAGAGATATCCTCACCAAACTGGGGATTACATTCAGCGCACACAAAAAACCTGGTAAGACAATTAATATTATTGCAAATATCCACACGGAGAAAAACATTATAAAGTGGATATTTCATAAATACCCACACCTTTGTACAAGATTGGGACGATCAAAAAACCACATCGCAAAATCGATATTTAAATCTCAATATACACCGTCCCAACACAAAAGAAGAAGAGTTCCACTCCATCTGCTCGACAAAGAGGAACAAGAACTCCAAAAACTTATCGATGAAAAACAAATTATTAACTTAGACAAATGTTCAGACGAACTATTCATAAGTCCAGTGGTGATAACCGTAAAGAAAGAGAAATCAGTAAAAATAGCTCTCGACTCCAAAAAGCTAAACGATGCTATACATAAGAACAAATATCAAATGCAAAGCATCGACCACCTTATGGATTCGGTAGCAGTATTCATTTCAGAAAGAAAAAACAAACCAGGTCAGTATCTATTCTCCAAAATTGACCTAAAATATGCATACAGTCAAATCCACTTAGATGAAAACATCAAAAAACACTGTAATTTCAACATAATAGGTGGAAAAGCCACAGACACATATAGATTCATCAACGGATTCTATGGCCTAACCGATATGCCAGCCACCTTCCAAAAAACAATAGACAAAACACTACATGACATAAAAACCAAATTCGCATACTTAGACGATATCCTCATAGTCACAAAAGGAACACTAGAAGATCACGAAAAAGAACTAGACAAAATAATGCAAAGACTAAATAACGAAAATCTAGCAATCAACCTACAAAAATGCGAGTTTGCGAAAGAACAAATTACATGGCTATGTTTTGTAGTCACTCCAAATGGAGTAACACCAACAAAACAAAAATGTGACGCAATCATAAATCTTGAAAACCCAAAAACACTTAAACAATTAAGATCCTTCATGGGGTGTATCCACCACCTGATAAAATTCATACCAAACCTGGCAAGAATATCCGAACCACTAAGGCCTTTGCTATCAAAAGCAAACACAAAATCACAAAATAAACTTGATTGGAAAGAAAATCACACAATCGCATTCAACGACATCAAAGTTCAAATAAAACAAATAACAGAAAACAAACATTTCGATATATTGAAACAAACAAGAGTGAGATGCGATGCTAGCAAAAAAAGGCTAGTTGCTTGCCTTGAACAAAAAATCGGTCAAACATGGAAACCGATCGCATTCGCAAGCCGATTCCTAAATAAACTCGAATCAAGATATAGCACAAACGAATTAGAACTTCTAGCGGTAGTTTGGTCGTTGGAACATTTTAATTACTACCTATATGGTACGGAATTCATACTCCAAACGGATCATCAAGCACTACTTTCAGCTCTTAAAGAAAATAGAGGAAACAAAACTTATCAAAGTAGATTAACACGATGGGTAGATCGTTTACTACCATTCCATTTCACAGTCGAACATGTTCCAGGGAAAAACATGGGGTTCGCTGACTACTTAAGTAGAAATCCTACAGGAGAAGCAATTCCACCCACTGACGAAGACAAAAACTTCGTAATCAACACAATCGAAGAATTCAAACTTTTCATAACAAGAAATTCATTGTCTCCAAATGGAGCGAACAATTTATTCTCTCCAAAAGGAGCGATTATTTCAACCAATCAGAACACAGACATAAAACTAGTCGAAAATGACGTAATTAATCCAAAACACACAAGCAACAAAACAAACAACGCTTTTTGCCTTAACACGCTTACAAATCAGTCACATATTAACTCGCATTCTTTAAATCCAAATTCTATCTTCAAATTGATTAACAAAAACATTGTCGGCATAACTACAAGACGTAATCCCAACAAAGATATTTTCAACATCCCTATTAAACGTAGATTTCGAGCCCCTAATAAAATAACAAATCCCCAAATGGAGCAACCAAGCAATTCAAAAACTTTTACTAGTTGTAGCAACCAAACGGAATTCAATTCGAACAAAGACAAAGGCCTTGACCCATTAGATCAGTCCAAACACGAAAATTTATTCGACGCTCATAACTACCTACCAACTCCTTTATATAGAGAAAACTTTAACAAAGTCTTTGATGAAGAATTCCTTGCAGAAGCCTCCCAACGTGAACTCAAACCAATCATTGACTTAGTTAAAACACAAAATTGGGACAACCTCAAAAAAGTAAACCCGCTATACTTCCGCATTAGACGAGACTTATCGGTTACCGAGACAAATTGTTTACTATATGATAATCGTTTAGTAATTCCCCAAAAACTCAAACAACTCGTTATAGACACAATTCACCACAAATATCCAGGACAAGTGGGAATGTTAGCGTTAGCCAAATTAATATGGTGGCCACATTTTCACTCAGAAATTGTAGCAAAAGCCAAAGCCTGCCGACACTGCATCGATAAAGGTAAAAACTTAGAACCTATAATTCCAAAAAACCAGTTGGGAGATCTACCCAAACTAAATGAGCCTAACGAAGAAATCCAAATGGATTTCGCAGGACCAATTCCATACAAAAATAGCACACAAAACAATTACATCCTAGTAACGGTAGACAGATTATCACGCTTTCTGCACGCGGAAACATTCCATAACTGCGACACGGAAACAGCGATAGACTACTTAGAAAAATATTGCAAACTTCATGAAACCCCTAGATCTATAAGATGTGATCAGGCACAAGCCTTTAAGGCAAAAGAATTTGACATATTCTGTAAAAATAAAAACAGAAAACTGATACTCGCTTCAGCCGGAGACCACCGAGGAACAGGAATGGTCGAACGCCTAATACAAAGATCAAAAGACGTTTAGCCGTACTCGATATTGATCCCAACTGGAGCTCAGAAACTCTAAGCTCACGCCTAGCAAATATAATAGAAAACATCAGACTCATACCTAATAGAACTACAAAAATAACTCCATTCGAAGCGCATTTCGGCAGAAAGCCAAATACAGCACTATCAAACATGCTAACAAAACCAGCGATAAAAAACTTATCATATCATAAACTAAAAGGTCGTTGTTTAGACAAGCGAACTCTCAAACACGATGTACTGTCACAAGAAGAGATGCGGAGACTAGATGGGAAATCTGAGGATGAACTCGACATACAGTATAAACAAGACGAAAACCCCACCTCCGCCCCACAGCAAATAGACTCGGACGATTCCGAAAACTTACCACTAAGCAGAAGCTCCCCAAGTAAGATATCTCCCTCAGAAATACACTTCTCCATTGGATATAAAACAACTAAGATAGTATATAATAAGAAAAACGTCGCACGTAAATCCCTAGCGAGAAAAACTAAGGAACCAAGAAACACTTTAGCACCACAATGGACCATAATCCCAGATGGAACTATAACTAACTACACACCACATACTATAACAATAGATACGCCACAAAGGAAAAACACAGTAATCCGAAAAAACGATATTGCAATAGCAACCGAAACTAAGCCAATACCCGAAAAACCAAGATTAATTCATATGGTGGCATGTAAAACGGTTGGGGAATATAAAAGAATTCAAGAAAAAATACGTAAATTCTGTTTAGACGAAGCTAAAAAGCAAAAAGCTGCGAAACAACCACTAGGAACGAAAAGAACACGCGAAGCAATCAACAGTACCATCAACTCAGCGGAACCATCAAGTTCAACCGCCAAGATCAACGAAGTACCCGGAACAACAAAATCAAGAGACAAAGAATCCACTAACACACCTGGACCTTCAAAAAAGTCAACAAGTAACAAAGCCAACACAAAACAGACCAAAAAGAAACATACTCTAACCAAGAATATCAACTCAAGAACAATATGGTCAAGAGACAAACTGATACAAATCGCAACAAAGAACCAAAGACAACAACAATCCACAATCCCGAAAACTCCAAAAGGAGTCAGCAAAGCAAAGACCAAACACAGCACACCAATAGCCAATTTCAATGAACGTGCAAAGCAAGCTGCAATCCTAAACAGCAAAGAACAAAACTCCATACGGAGAAACACTACACCATTATCGGACACAGATATGTCTAATAGGTCATTCTTGATCTTCAACACCCCTTTACCACAACCAAAGTCAATAAAAATCTACAACGTCGAAGCCGACCCCAACTACGAACAATCATATGAAGTAATAACCAGCAACGACGCACAAGACTTCATGGAAACGAGCTCACTAAGCCCCAAAACGCAAAACAAACAAATTATCATTGCGACAACAAGATTAGACAACGAAGCGATCAACGATACTAATGCAAACACACCGGATATGACTTTTGCGATCTCAACAAAAAAGATTGACATAGCACCCGAGAAAATCTATGCATTCAACGCAAAGAAACAGGAAAACATCATGCCAAACACAAAAAAGGACAATCCATGCAAAGAACATCCGCAAATTATATTTGTAGATTCATCCACTTCTTCAAATCAAACCATGGATCTCACTAACAACGTATCAGAACCAACGCCACACGAAACAACGGATACGTCTGAAAGTAATCAAGGCCGACCGGACCAAAACACGAGCGATTACACAAAAGACATAACAGAATCCACCCAGGAGGCCGACATCAATCAACTCCAAGTGGAGAAAACTTCACAACTTCAAATGCAACCAAATACACTCACTACTCAAACCAAGAATGAAGAAGCATTAAAGGAGACCACTCCAGAACAACTCCAAGTGGAGAAAATATCCAGCCCAGCAAGCACACTCATTTACAAAACCCCTCCATCCTCGCCTAACCCAGACTCAATCTCAGACCTCAACGATGAGGACGTCGCTGCTTTAAACGAAATCCCTTAGATCAGGATTTCTTTGTCAGAGGGGGAATGTGATACCGGTGTAGCCGCATCATCTAAAACTCACTATGTAACAAAGACTTAAAAGTATTTAGTATCGTATTTATAAACACTTATGATATATAATTAAATGCATTGTACATACTGTGTCTCCGAAAGGAGTTTATGTTAGTTGCTCATTTTCACTCCTGCGATTTGGCGGTTATTATAACGTGGTTTCAAGTTAACACATCTGCTAAGTGCAGACGATAAACAACTGTCATAACGAACAGTCGATTCGTGGCCGAATAAAGTGTTAAAGATAATTCTTTTCACAAAGTGATTCATAGATTCAAATTCACCATAGAACAATACAATCTATCATAGATATTCTATAAAGCTTATTAAAAAGCAATCATTACTTAATCCACTTCATAACTCCATTCCAACTGGAGCTATCACGATCTTTAATAATCCAAGAACCAGACTTACAGTCTCTCCATTCGGAGTTAGAAATCATTACAACAGATACAGGAGTTGGTCAAACAACATCCGATAGTACAACAGAGTTAATCCTCCAGAAGGAATCCACTCGGGATAACAATTATTAGTATTATTGTTATTATTATTATTATTATTATTATTATTATTATTATTATTTTTATTATTATTATTATTATTATTATTATTATTATTATTATTATTATTATTATTATTATTATTATTATTATTAATATTATTATTATTATTATTATTATTATTATTATTATTATTATTATTATTATTATTATTATTATTATTATTATTATTATTATTATTATTATTATTTTTATTATTATTATTATTATTATTATTAGTATTATTATTATTATTATTATTATTATTATTAGTATTATTATTATTATTATTATTATTATTATTATTATTATTATTATTATTATTATTATTATTATTATTATTATTATTATTATTATTATTATTATTATTATTATTATTATTATTATTATTATTATTATTATTATTATTATTATTATTATTATTATTATTATTATTATTATTATTATTATTATTATTATTATTATTATTATTATTATTATTATTATTATTATTATTATTATTATTATTATTATTATTATTATTATTATTATTATTATTATTATTATTATTATTATTATTATTATTATTATTATTGTTATTATTATTGTTATTATTATTATTATTATTATTATTATTATTACTATTATTAATATTATTACTATTATTATTATTATTATTATTATTATTATTATTATTATTATTATTATTATTATTATTACTATTATTAATACTATTATTATTATTATTATTATTGTTATTATTATTATTATTATTATTATTATTATTATTATTATTATTATTATTATTATTATTATTATTATTACTATTATTATTATTATTATTATTATTATTATTATTATTATTATTATTATTATTATTATTATTATTATTTATTATTATTATTATTATTATTATTATTATTATTATTTTATTATTATTATTATTATTATTATTATTATTATTATTATTATTATTATTATTATTATTATTATTATTATTATTATTATTATTATTATTATTATTATTATTATTATTATTATTAATGTTATTATTATTATTATTATTATTATTATTATTATTATTATTATTATTATTATTTTTACTATTACTATTATTATTATTATTATTATTATTATTATTATTATTATTATTATTATTATTATTATTATTATTATTATTATTATTATTATTATTATTATTATTATTATTATTATTATTATTATTATTATTATTATTATTATTATTATTATTATTATTATTATTATTATTATTATTATTATTATTATTATTATTATTATTATTATTATTATTATTATTATTATTATTATTATTATTATTATTATTATTATTATTATTATTATTATTATTATTATTATTATTATTATTATTATTATTATTATTATTATTATTATTATTATTATTATTATTATTATTATTATTATTATTATTATATTATTATTATTATTATTATTATTATTATTATTATTATTATTTTATTATTATTATTATTATTATTATTATTATTATTATTATTATTATTATTATATTATTATTATTATTATTATTATTATTATTATTATTATTATTATTATTATTATTATTATTATTATTATTATTATTATTATTATTATTATTATTATTATTATTATTATTATTCTGATATGATAATTTTGGCTTATTATGTTATTTTGGAATTTACGTCTGCATTTGAATGTAATTTTGCAATTATCTGGAGAGTTAACGTGATTTGGGAGTCTTTTTTCTGGCATAAGTTGAGCAAATGTCAGCCAGATTTTTTCCAAGCCATCGGCTACAAGTGCTCATATTTTGGGGCTATAATTGGGCACTCTTGATTACGAGAAAACAAATGCCTATGAAGCAGAGAGCTGTTGCTTTAGCCATCATGATGGCACTGCCTGGATCCATTTTGAAGAAAGAGCAGCCATTGTCGGGATTTGGGAAGACCATGTTGATCGCAAGACTGAATATCATCTCAATGGTACTGTTTGAGACTAATTGGGATAGCACTTGATTGTGGTTCACATTCAATGCTATTTGCTTCCCATTCGCTGAAAAACAAGCTTGCTATGTGATGTTAACTGAATGAGAACGTATAAAAGCATAGACACTAAAAATAATATACTTGAATATTGATTAAACCTTTTTCGTTTTGGCAGAAAAGGACAGTCTTATAGCCGAGCGCTTAGTAACCGCGAATAATTTATTTAAAAAATCTTCAAAGGCACCAACTCCGATTAAATCTACAAAAACACGAACAACTAATTAAAAACAGAACTAATTAACAAACAATTAAAAATATAATATACACGGAAAAATCTGAAAATTGCCAGTAGTACTCTCAAACACCTAGCAAAAGATCGACCATTTCCACAGGCTTGCAGTGTTCATGCGTACCCCGGTTCGACGGCAAAAAAACTTAAAATTATTATGCGGTTACGATTAAAAAAAGATGAAAACAGTTTTTATAAAGGACGGGACAAATGTTATTGTGAAAACTTTTTGAAAATTACAAAGATTATTTTCCCGCAACTAAACTAATGTTTAGCTCTTAAACATTGATTTTGATGGAACAGCCATCGCTCAAACAGTTACCAAATAACGAACACAGAAAAAAACAAAATTTTCGAATACAATAAAAGTACAGAGTATAATGCTCCGAAAAACAATGACAAAAAAATTCCTGTGTCTAACATGTTGAGTTAAATGACAAATTACAATGCTCTCTTTTACAATGATATTTAATTTTTTGCAGAGAATCCCAATCGTCAAGAATGAAATTTTAGGCCAAGGCAACTTCTTGTAATCTTGTTCCGTTACAATCATCACATTTTTCTCCAAGTGCTCATGTGAACCGGGCTAACATATACAAACCGTTTAGGCAAGCATATCGTTGCACAAATTTAATTCAGCCGCAGTTTCTGTTGTTTTCAACTTTTTTTTAAAGTATAATGCTATATAAATTTTATATTTTAAATGGCAGTTAATGGAGTCAAATTTACACTCGTTTTTTCTGTTTATATTCCAGACGGTTATCTCAAGTTTTGAAAGGAATCAAGAACATCTGTGTTTAAAACAAAGCTGGAACAGTAAGCAACGTATCCTAAAAACTGAATTCAAAGTTTCATTTTTTCTAACTGTTATAAAATTCCTCCTCATAAGAAGTTGTGATATCGGATTGAACCAATGAAAATATTTATTCCAGAAAGGAAATTCTACATCAATCGCCAGATTATTAGCAGGAGAACAGAAAGAAAAAACAACTCATTGGAGACAATGGCTACAATTGCTTATGAGCTCTCACTGAGACATGGTTGCAAAAAAATTATCAAAAAAGATATTGGCGCATAGATAATGAAACTTTTGTTTGTTTTCGAAAAGATTCCATACTAAAAACAGAGACAAAAGGCGGAATAATCATATTGTGAATTAAAGAAATTTCGGAACATGGTCTCCGCGATAATCTTAACTGCCTTCCAGATACAAATTGTGAAAGTCTATGAGTTGAGGTGTGCAAGCAAAAAACAAAATGAGTTGTATTAGGCTTTTCAAAACATCCTGAAAAAAACATGCAAATGTGTTTTTCGAACAAATAACCTCAAAAGAATCGTTTTTAGTATTGCTGAAGGAAAATCTATCATTCTTAAAGAATATCAAAAACTAGACTAGACTAGACCACAAAACGCAACAAAAACATCCTTCAATCTGTCTATTTTCTCTATGAACCAAAACCCTTCAATTTTGTACTTATTCAAAAATGACATTCTCCTCTTTATATCTAATCAATAGAGAACACTTTGATAAAAGCATAGTTGCACTCACACTAAAAAAGATTATTTGGAATTATTCGCAGTTCTTAGGTCTGTGATGTTAAAAACTAACAAACAACGAAGATACAATTTTTTGATTAAAAAAATTTTCAGACATATTCTCTCATGGTTTCAGAATTTTGCTAAACTGCACTTTCACGGATCAATGACAGGTGATATGATGTTGCCAGGTTTCCGCAACATCTGTCTGCCTGTCAGTTTGGTTAATATAAGCAAACTTCAACTGTTAACGCTATCTTAAAGTTTAAAAGAATGAAATTAGAACTCAACAAAAGAAAACAAGTTACAGGTTCAATTTTACGTATATCAAAGGCTTTTGATTCTATAACTCACAAAATATCCTTACGAAGCTTTAAAAAAAATAAGTTTTGATGAACATGCCAACAATATGCTGGATAAATATTTGATTAGAAGAACGCTAAAAATTTTCCCGAAAGGAACTCAATCAGAATGGATAACAATGAAATGAGGAGTATTACAAGATACTTTTTGTATCCTCTGTTACTTAACATATACGTGAAATTTTTAGCAAAGATTGTAGAAGACAACTGTGCGGTCGTCCAGTAGGCAGACAATAGTTTTTTTTCTAATTTCATGAGTTAAATATTGTTAGGAACAAAACATCTCAAAATTATCGATCTCTTACAGAGTCTCAATTAATGATAAACCAAAAAGACAGAGTATATAGACTCATCAACAGGAAATCTTTGGTAAATATCGTTTTGAATTTCGATGACAGAAAACTAGAAGAGCCAATTAGTATGAAGTGTCATTGCGGAATTTTTGACAGCTAGTTGATAAAGAAGTGGAAAAAGAGACCGCACAGAATGGAATAAAATTGCAATAAATGTTTCATGTACGCCATATAGAAGCTTGCTGGAGAAAATAAAAAAATAATACTGAATGAAATCGTAGAAGGAATGTACCTTAATCAGCTATTATTACAGTCGGGTTGCAAAAAATTTTAATTGCTACTTTGGAAAACAAATGAGTTGCGCTGAAAAACTTTTTGTAATTGGAAAAAACAATCGGTTCATAGAAATTCACTTCCAGCACTTAAAAATGAAATTTTTTTCTACAAAAAGAAACATATTATTGGATTTTTAAAAGTTCAGTGGATTCTTTTTTTGCACGAGCCGTTCCATTTTACATGATTTGCCTTAAAATATCGGACCTAAAACAACATCGGTAGCGTCCCCGAAAAAAAGTGGGAAACAATTTTTTTAAAGGAGCTTATGAAGGACTCAAAAGTAACTGATATGCAAGACGTCGTGGACAGCGTTCGATATTAGTTATTATCTTTATTGTCGCTCTCGAGGCTGTACATTAAAAAATGTATGCGAAAAACTATTGACTCATTTTCATTTAATTAGGGTCCAGTTCTTTGAAAATCGATTTTAATGTTATTTTTTTGTTTTGCAAATTAATATATTCTCAACTTTACATCTCATCGATACCTTTTGCACTTTTCTCTTATATGTATTAGAGGAAGTCAACAGTGTTTTTTCCTTTTTTCCTTTAGTTTGCAATATTTAAATGATATGAACTTTATTAGACTCCCAAAAAGTCCTCAGAAATCACAAGGAGTCAATTTAACGCAGAGGCCCTGATATTTAGACACCAAAAACATCATTTATTAGGCCAAAAAGGGGCAAATGTGATAAAATGGAGACTGCAAATATGAAAATGAACAGCTCAAAAATCCAAAACAACGCTTGATGTTATGGCATTTCTGCCAACCTAAAAAAAGATTGGGTCATTTTCGTTTGTGCACCTTCCATACTACACTAGTTACAGAGCACGCGACATTACTTAGTAAACTATCATGTAAAAGATGGAACGCGCTTTTGGGGGTGCAAGTAATATTCACCCAGAGAGCTTGTGGAGCACAAACGGAAAAAAATGTCTCACCTATTGAAAATATCAACGCTTTATGTTCCATTTCTGGTAAAAAAAAATGTAACCTGAGATCAAAAGAAGAGAGAATAGCCCACGCTGACCATCATTTATAACATGAGAAAACAATAAACACATATCAGGACCAGTCCTAAATTAAAAGTAAAAGAATTAAAGAAGTTGAAGAGAAAACTATCAGCCTTCCTAAAAACAGCCTAATCAAAATAAACAGTAACCTTTTCAGAAAAACTTAATCAAAATTAATTTTCCCGTCAACGTTGACCTCACGAGGCCTCTAAACAAAGAAAGGTTAGACAGCAGGCACCAAAATTGCATAAAACAAATGCAGACTGTAAGATGCAGGGAATTGTTAACCAGATTTTGTAAATTAAATAATTTAGGTCAAGTTAGACAGGATAATTAGGTGTTTGAAGTAAGCGTTCTTTCTTAAGGGGTTATTGTTTCGAAGGCGCCAGAGAGGGGAATTGAGTGATATATTTTAAACAAACAAATTGATGAACAAAAGCATATTGAGCTGTCGATATATTTCATTTACTTAGTAAAGTTGTATTTGTGCATCAGGCCAAAGTCGAAATGAGTGATTTAAGTTTAGAAGAAAATTAGAGAGCGAAGATTTGAAGTGAACTAGATATTTTGATCAAAATTGGAATTTCAATTTGAAGTAACTTAAAGTTAGATTTTGAATTTGCAAAATATTGGGCATCCCCAAACCTTGTACCCTCAACTCTTTAAGTTATATTCATCGTTCGACTCTGAAAGTTTGTGAGATGTTCCCCTTGTGATAGTCCATGTATAATAGGGATGCGCGGCCGGTTACACCTCTTCGCTCTGAGTTAGTTAAGTAGAGTTTTGTTGACTTAAAGTAAATAAAAAGGCAATTTTTCAGTTTTCCAAATACCCTCGTGTAAAAAGTTGTCCGACCCCCCTGGGATGGGAAGGAGTTATTAGTTGATAACTGGTCAAAAATGGGGAGGAACAACTAATGGTCGTCTATTGCGAGTATAATTTTCAGGCGAATCCGACCACCCACCCTCTAGCTATTAACACCGGAAGTAGTGTGCAACTCTAGCTATTAACACACAATTCTTCCTATTAACATAAAACGAAGAATTGCATGAGTTGTTGAGAAAACTCAGAATAAAAATTTATCTTAGCTTTGGGGTTGAGTTTAGTTATTTATTCAACACATGACTTTCAACAGGGAGACCGCACAGAATGGAATAAATTTGCAATAAATGTTTCATGTACGCCATATAGAAGCTTGCCGGAGAAAATAAAAAATAATAATACTGAATGAAATCGTAGAAGGAATGTACCTTAATCAGCTATTATTTTAGTCGGGTTGCAAAAAAATTTTAATTGCTACTTTGGAAAACAAATGAGTTGCGCTGAAATACTTTTTGTAATTGGAAAAAACAATCGGACCATAGAAATTCACTTCCAGCAATTAAAAATGAATTTTTTTCTACAAAAAGAAACATACTATTGGATTTTTAAAGGTTTAGTGGATTCTTTTTTTGCACGAGCCGTTCCATTTACAGGATTTGCCTTAAAATATCGGACCTAAAACAACATCGGTAGCGTACCCGAAAAAAAGTGGGAAACAATTTTTTTTAAAGAGCTTATGAAGGACTCAAAAGTAACTGATATGCAAGACGTCGTGGACAGCGTTCGATATTAGTTATTATCTTCATTGTCGCTCTCGAGGCTGTACATTAAAAAATGTATGCGAAAAACTATTGACTCATTTTCATTTAATTAGGGTCCAGTTCTTTGAAAATCGATTTTAATGCTATTTTTTTATTTTGTGAATTAATATATTCTCAACTTTACATCTCATCTATACCTTTTGCAGTTTTCTCTTTTTGAATTAGAGGAAGTCAACAGTCTTTTTTCCTTTTTTCCTATAGTTTGCAACATTTAAAGGATCTGAACTTTATTAGACTACCAAAAAGTCCTCAGAAATCACATGGAGTCAATTTAGCGCATAGGCCCTGATATTTAGACACCAAAAACATCATTTATTAGGCCAAAAAGGGGCAAATATGATAAAATGGAGACTGCAAATATGAAAATGAACAGCTCAAAAATCCAAAACAACGCTTGATGTTATGGCATTTCTGCCAACCTAAAAAAAGATTGGGTCATTTTCGTTTGTGCACCTTCCATGCTACACTAGTTACAGAGCACGCGACATTACTTAGTAAACTATCATGTAAAAGATGGAAAGCGCTTTTGGGGGTGCAAGTAATATTCACCCAGAGAGCTTGTGGAGCACAAACGGAAAAAAATGTCTCACCTATTGAAAATATCAACGCTTTATGTTCCATTTCTGGTAAAAAAAAATGTAACCTGAGATCAAAAGAAGAGAGAATAGCCCACGCTGACCATCATTTATAACATGAGAAAACAATAAACACATATCAGGACCAGTCCTTAATTAAAAAAAAAGAATCAAAGAAGTTGAAGAGAAAACTATCAGCCCTCCTAAAAACAGCCTAATCAAAATAAACAGTAACCTTTTCAGAAAAACTTAATCAAAATTAATTTTCCCGTCAACGTTGACCTCACGAGGCCTCTAAACAAAGAAAGGTTAGACAGCAGGCACCAAAATTGCTTAAAACCAATGCAGACTGTAAGATGCAGGGAATTGTTAACCAGATTTTGTAAATTAAATAATTTAGGTCAAGTTAGACATGATAATTAGGTGTTTGAAGTAAGCGTTCTTTCTTGAGTGGTTATTGTTTCGAAGGCGCCAGAGAGGTGAGTTGAGTGATATATCTTAAACAAACAAATTGATGAACAAAAGCATATTGAGCTGTCGATATATTTCATTTAATTAGCAAAGTTGTATTTGTGCATCAGGTCAAAGTCGAAATGAGTGATTTAAGTTTAGAAGAAAATTAGAGAGCTAAGATTTGAAGTGAACTAGATATTTTGATCAAAATTGGATTTTCACTTTGAAGTAACTTAAAGTTAGATTTTGAATTTGCAAAATATTGGTCATCCCCAAACCTTGTACCCTCAACTCTTTAAGTTATATTCATCGTTCGACTCTGAAAGTTTGTGGAGATGTTCCCCTTGTGATAGTCCATGTATAATAGGGATGCGCGGATACACTTTTCCGCTCTGAGTTAGTTAAGTAGAGTTTTGTTGACTTAAAGTAAATAAAAAGGCAATTTTTCAGTTTTCCAAATACCCTCGGGTAAAAATTTGTCCCACCCCCCTGTGATGGGAAGGAGTTATTAGTTGATAACTGGTCAAAAATGGGGAGGAACCACTAATGGTCCTCTATTGCGAGTATAATTTTCAGGCCAATCTGACCACCCACCCTCTAGCTATTAACATCGGAAGTAGTGTGGTTTGAAGTTTTTCAGGTATTTTACTGTGAAATATGACCGCTTGAGTAACAAATAATGGGATTGATCAGTCGTAATGTAATGCACGTATGAGTTAAGGTTTTTGCATGATTTTGTGAAGAGTTTAGGATGTAAAATGGCGATCTTTAAGTATATTGGTAATTATCACAGGAATGTAGTTAGCACCTAAACTGAAATAGCAGTTTCTCAAAAAGTTGAGGGTTGACCTGAAATTTGTGGGATAGACTAATTTGGGTACGAAGAATCCAATTTAAAGTCAGATTCGACCCCACACCAAGCTGCACCGAATTAGCGCACGCCCGTGCTAGGGAACGTAAAATTTGAAATGCTCGTGGAGTATTGGCGGTAGCCTTATCATTTTTGGAGGGTTAGTGTAACTTTTCAAGGGCTTTCGATTGGTCATATTTTAAACCCCAGATTCCGACCGGAAGTCGGTGCTTCGGGACGACCCGAGATCTGAAAACCGGAAATTGGCCTTTTTGAGCGGCCGAATGACTTTGAAATGGTGTTAATATAATAACCTGAGACAGTTAGTGACGAAAAATAACCACCCCGGTCAATTCTGACGAACTCGGATTTTTTGGGTTTCAGCACCCACAACTCGTTATAAATTTTCGAATTGCAAACGACTTGCAACGGCTAATCCGTTGGTCATGAAACTTGGCAGGCAAGTTGGTGGCACCCTGTAATTACTAGAAAAGTTTATCCAAAGACGTTTTGAATACTACTTTGCGAGTCATTAAGTTTAGGGTTTTGAGGTCATCCGGGAGGTCGACGAAAGGTGTGCGCGGTCATTGCTCGTGTTCTAATGGGAGTTAGGCCATGAAATATTATGGGTACGTGCAACTGTGAGAGGAATTTCCATGACAATAGTTAGCTTTTATCAAATTGACCCCTCATTTGAACGGGTGACCTTCAGAAGACCTCTAGAGGTCAAAATTTTGGGCTTTTAGGAAAATTGGGATTTTCGGCAGTTTTAACTGGGGAATTGCATGAGTTGTTGAGAATAACAAGATTGTAGAGAGATAACAAGATTGTAGAGAGTTGTAGAGAGATAACAATTGATCTTAGCTTTGGGGTTGAGTTTAGTTATTTGTTCAACACATGACTTTCAACAGGGATTGATTGCAGCTAGTTAATTTGATAGCGGAAACAGAGGTTTAAGAACTTTTCAGAGCAGCGTTCAATGTTTACTAAGCAAACACTGATTGACATGTCAGGTGCATATATGCGATAAAGCGGAGTGGGTTTGTTAACATAAGAGTTCAAAGGTCGCTTACTTAAGATACGGAGAAAGTTGAACAATGGTTGGTAGCAGTTGAATGACAGAGCCTAATTTGATACTGTTTGTTTGCATAGCAGACAAAGCCCTCCTACAGAACGTGAAGAATTCGAGTGTAAGTTGCAATGTTTACTTAAGAGATTAAGGTTTGTTTGCTTAAGATAAGAGCGTATTGGTTGAGTATAAATTGAAGTGACACAGAAATTTTAGAGAGAGGCAGACTTTGGAGGTTTTGGGAGAAATTCGGAAATTTGGATTCGCAGAAGTGATAAAAAGCAGTTGGTTTAGTGGGACTAAACTGTAACAGATAGTGTGAAAAGCAGGGATAAGATTAAGATTGGGACTGAACTCTGGAAGTTTGTAATGGCAAGACCAGTTGGGATACTGTGAGCGGTTTTTGATTTAGTTCATTTGGGAAGTGATCCGCGGATATTGTTATTATTATTTTAATTACTAGTTTAAATTGTCTTTGAGTTTGTCCTTTCCATTGATGTGCAAGTAGTTTTTTTTACATTCGTTATCCATATAACTGGAATTGATATTGCGAGCCGCATTGTGAATTAACTTATTTCAAGGCAATCTAATTTGCAACAGCATACAAGAGTGGAAGAGGGGAAATCAGAGAGTAACAAAGTAACGCACGTTTCACCAATTCAAAACCTTTGGTTTATTTTATTTGATCGATCTTCTGGGCGACAGAGTCCCCTCACTGTTGAGCCTAGCAGAAATTCAGAAGACGACAGTGGCGCTCCTGGGTGGGCTCCGTTTCTTTGTTACTTTTTGCTTTGATTTTCTGATTATTTGAAGAGCGTGCGATATTTATTGGAGAAACTGCTGAGAGCACACCGACAGTTGACTTGAATTTATGATTTGGGTTACCAATAGTTTGATTATGTTTGGTTATCATTTGGTGAAGCGTTTTCCTTCACCAAGCTACGAAGTTTTGGAAGATTGGCGTGAACATTATTTGAGCATGGGCATGAAGCTGGGATGGAGGAAGAAGAGATGATGAAGTGGTTGCCTACAAAATTTTGTGGGTGGGCCTTGAATGCACTAAGTGATTTACCAAGAGGTTATTGGCGGTCAACTCCAGTGAAGCAAGCATGGACACTGACAGAGACGCTGTATCAATTTGATATACGATTGTCTGACAATCCACTTTTTTATGAGCGAAGCTACAGGTTGTTTGTAAGAGGGAAAGCGGGACGTAGAGTGGAATTCATTGAATCTAGTAATACTATGGATCAGAGAGTGCGACAGCAAAGTTCTCAAAAGCAGATGATTGATACAAAAAGACACGTTGACACTTCTTTATTGGATGAATTGCAGCCACCCGGCAAAAGTTCTGAAGGGTTTGGCATTGGGTCCCGCTGTGGTGTTTCAAGAAAAGGATGTTTTAGTGAAGATCTGTTTCAAGAAGTGGAAGATACGAAAAATGCTGAGAGTTGTAGTGGAATAAGAATTCCAGGTTGCGGTGATGAAGTGCAAACTGCTACTGAGGTAGAGTTTACGGAGGAAGTTTGTGATCAAACAAATAAGGAAATTTTTAAAGCAGCGCTAAGCAAATATGAAAACAGTGGCATCAGAGAATTTCCGTCAGAGGAAGAAATCATTGAGCGGAGAGTTGAGTCTTGTGGACCAGATGAGCATCACCCTATGGAAAAGGGTTGTGTGCTGTCACCAGTGTCTGGGGAGCTAAGCGATGAACAGTCGGGTGGTGACTATTGTTTTGCAGATATTTCGGATACAGATTTTTTGGATGTAGAGGAACTTGATAACAACGATGCGAGAAGCGAAACATGTTTTGCCTTGAGTTTGAGCTCAGTAGCATGCGATAATTAAACTGCATTATCGATCAATTTTGGCTGTGGTGTCAAAGCTAGCCGAAAAAATATGTTGAAATCTTGGGGTTTGATGGAGCTAAAGACAGTAGGTTTGGACCAGAAGTTCTGCAATGTAACATACGTGGCTGATGAGACACAAACTTGTAAAACTGAGTGCGCTGTGGACACTTTGGAGAATTGGACAGGTTCAGGAGGAATTGATCGGCAGTTGGCATTTGAATCAGAGAAGTGTCAAAACGATAATGCAGCAGGTGACCGAAGTAGTTTTGTACAGTTGGTAGAGAAGTTGGAGGAATGGGTGCAATTGCAATTGAATGAAAGACGGCTTAATGACGGTGTTTCGGTCAAACCAACGGATGAGCATCAAGGGGAAAATGCTGGAATTGACAGAACAGGGAAATCCGATCAGAAGTCAATGGCTACAGTGTTGCACAGTTGGGTTCTTGATGATCAACAGCCTAGGATGGAGGACTCTAGAGGGTTTTCGATGGAAGTTGAGCAGAAAGTGAAGAGAAGGATTGCATCGCGTTTTCCGGAGATTGCAAAACTGTTGCTGGAGAACCGATCATTGAGTCGGAAAGAGAGATGGAGCCATTTGGAATCATTAAGGCAACAGTCATGGAAGGAATACAGTAGAAATGGTGGCTACAGTGGAAGAAGAGGTGGACATCCATTCAAGCATCAGAGAAAGAAGGTTTTCATGTACAGGTGCACGAGCGTATGATGAGCGGGACTATGACAGCTAAGTTATTCAAGCCTTTTCTACCCAATTTTTGCCTACATTGGATTAATCTATTTTATCGAGTCAAGTTGATCAAGCACTCTAGCCCTAGAATTTTTATTGAAAAGATTATTAAGGGAAATGTGTAGTTTTGGTAGATCTATTTTCCGATCTATTTTTTTTTACTTCAGTGATTTTGGGGTTCCCGGGGATGACGTATGTCAGAGGGCATAGAGTTTGATCAGAACTCAATGTTGATGAGTTAGTTAGAATATGCTAAATTTTGAAGATGAGAAAGTGTTTCCAAATCCGATTTAATCAACCGCTATTCAAATTTTGGTGCAGTTAGTTTTTATTAACCCGAAGCTAAACATAAGTGGTTCAAAATCGTAGGTCGACTATGGTTAAAGTACGTAGGAGTAAGTTAATCGGGTCACGGGATAAGGCATTGCTTTTATTCGGGAGAATAATAATCTAGGAGGGAGGAGTGTAAGATGCAGGGAATTGTTAACCAGATTTTGTAATTAGATAATTTAGGTCAAGTTAGACAGGTTAATTATGTGTTTGAAGTAAGCGTTCTTTCTTAAGGGGTTATTGTTTCGAAGGCGCCAGAGAGGGGATTTGAGTGACATATCTTAAACAAACAAATTGATGAACAAAAGCATATTGAGCTGTCGATATATTTCAATTACTTAGCAAAGTTGTATTTGTTCATCCGGCCAAAGTCGAAATGAGTGATTTAAGTTTAGAAGAAAAATAGAGAGCGAAGATTTGAAGTGAACTAGATATTTTGATCAAAATTGGAATTACAATTTGAAGTAACTTAAAGTTAGATTTTGAATTTGCAAAATATTGGGCATCCCCAAACCTTGTACCCTCAACTCTTTAAGTTATATTCATCGTTCGACTCTGAAAGTTTGTGAGATGTTCCCCTTGTGATAGTCCATGTATAATAGGGATGCGCGGCCGGTTACACCTCTTCGCTCTGAGTTAGTTAAGTAGAGTTTTGTTGACTTAAAGTAAATAAAAAGGCAATTCATCAGTTTACCCTCGGGTAAAAATTTGTCCGACCCCCCCCCCCGGGATGGAAAGGAGTTATTAGTTGATAACTGGTCAATAATGGGAGGAACCACTAATGGTTCTCTATTGCAAGTATAATTTTCAGGCGAATCCGACCACCCACCCTCTAGCTATTAACACCGGAAGTAGTGTGATTTCACGGTTTTTAGGTATTTTACTGTGAAATATGACCGTTTGAGTAAAAATAATTGGATTATTCAGTCGTAATGTAATGGACGTATGAGTTAAGGTTTTTGCATGATTTTGGGAAGAGTTTAGGTTGTAAAATGGCAATTTTTGAGTATATTAGTAATTATCACAGGAATGTAGTTAGCAACATAAACTGAAATAGCAGTTTCTCAAACAATTGAGGGTTGACCTGAAATTTGGGGGATACACTAACTTGTGTACGAGGAATCCAATTTTAAAGTCAGATTTGACCCACACCAACCTGCACGGAACTAGCGCAGGCCCGTGCTGCGGAACCTAAAATTTGAATTGCTCGTGGAGTATTGGCGGTAGCCTTATGATTTTTGGAGGGTTAGTGTAACTTTTCAAGCGCTTTCGACTGGTCATATTTTTAACCCCAGATTCCGACCGGAAGTTGGTGCTTCGGGACGACCCGAGTTCCGAAAACCGGAAATTGGCCTTTTTGAGCGGCCGAATGACTTTGAAATGGTGTTAATATAATAACCTGAGACAGTTAGTGACGAAAAATAACCACCCCGGTCAATTTTGACGAACTCGGATTTTTTGGGTTTCGGCACCCACAACTCGTTAAAATATTTCGAATTGCAAACAACTCGCAACGGCTAATCCTTTGGTCATGAAACTTGGCAAGCAATTTGCTGGCACCCTATAGTTACTAGAAAAGTTTGCCCGAAGACATTTTGACCACTACTTCGCGAGTTATTAAGTTTAGGGTTTTGGGGTCATCCGGGAGGTCGATGAAAGGTGTGCGCGGTCATTGCTCGTATTCTAATGGGAGTTAGGCCATGAAATTTTGTGGGTAGGTGCAACTGTGAGAGGAATTTCCATGACAATAGTTAGCTTTTATCAAATTGACCCCTCATTTTGGACGGGTGACCTTTAGAAGACCTCTAGAGGCTAAAATTTTGGGCTTTTAGGAAAATTAGACTTTTCGGCAGTTTTAACTGGGGAATTGCATTTGTGTTTGAGAAAACTCAGAATAACAATTGATCTTAGCTTTGGGGTTGAGTTTAGTTAATTATTCAACACACGACTTTCGGCAGGGAATGATTGCAGCTAGTTAATTTGATAGCGGAAACAGATGTTTAAGAACTTTTCAGAGCAACGTTCAATGTTTACTAAGCAAACACTGATTGACATGTCAAGTGCATATATGCGATAAAGCGGAGTGGGTTTGTTTACAGAAGAGTTCAAAGGTCGTTTACTTAAGATAAGGAGAAAGTTGAACAATGGTTGGTAGCAGTTGAATGACAGAGCATAATTTGATATTGGTTGTTTGCATAGAAAACAAAGCCCTCCTACAGAACGTGAAGAATTCGAGTGTAAGTTGCAATGTTTACTTAAGAGATTAAGGTTTGTTTGCTTAAGATAAGAGCGTATTGGTTGAGTATAAATTGAAGTGACACAGAAATTTTAGAGAGAGGCAGACTTTGGAGGTTTTGGGAGAAATTCGGAAATTTGGATCCTTAGAAGTGATAAAAAGCAGTTGGTTTAGTGGGACTAAACTGTAACAGATAGTGTGAAAAGCAGGGATAAGATTAAGATTGGGACTGAACTCTGGAAGTTTGTAATGGCAAGACCAGTTGGGATACTGTGAGCGGTTTTTCATTTAGTTCATTTGGGAAGTGATCCGCGGATATTGTTATTATTATTTTAATTACTATTATAAATTGTCTTTGAGTTTGTCCTTTCCATTGATGTGCAAGTATTTTTTTACATCCGTTATCCATATAACTAGAATTGATATTGCGAGCCACATTGTTAATTAACTTATTTCAAGGCAATGTAATTTGCAACAGCATACAAGAGTGGAAGAGGGGAAATCAGAGAGTAACAAAGTAACGCTTGTTTCACCAATTCAAAACCTTATTTGATCGATCTTCTGGGCGACAGAGTCCCTTCACTTTTGAGCCTAGCAGAAATTCAGAAGACGACACAGACCGTGAAAAGGAAATCACAAACGCTGAGAACTAAAAAAACGCTTTGTACAAATGTCAATGAAAATAAGTGGAATCAAAGAAGAAGAAACGGGTGTGTAACATCTGACATCTTCAGCATCAAATTTTTTATCATCTACCAAAAAAAGCAACTATCTATCAATACAAATTTTTGAACGAAAATATTTGTGGGATACCGCGTTTAAAGTAACAAAAACTGCAGGCCAAATTTGTTTGAATTTAAATGATGACAAAGTCAACACAATAAGTAGCGAAAAAAATTTATTGAGATATTTTATTGATGAGACTAAACGACACGACAACAAAAAATGGCCAAAGATGTAAAAAGAGCATCCTCTTTGCGCTGAAAATTGTTCAATTTCCAAACAATCTACTACACTGGCAATGACTTCCGTAACCAAGTTTTTGAACCTGCTCAAGAAAAGCCAGCTCGCAGGTTTCGTTGCTCCAAATTTTTGTAGTGATTCAATGACTGCATTGAAGAAGAAGAAATCTGGCATAAGGCATATAGTTGTAGTTGAAGTTATTCGCCATCTGGTTGCCAGGTGCAACACAAAAGAAGCAGCTAATGAGACAGTAAACTTGTTTGGTTGCTGTCAAAATAGGACACGCAAGCATAATGCACTATCACATCTAACGGTTTTTTTAAAAATCAATTTAAAAAAAACGAAGAAATCAAAAAGTGTGGGCATATTACAAATTGGTTTCAGAACCGCATTTATTTCATTGGAGCTTACAAGTGTCCTCAGCTTACTAACATTTTTGGTGCTAGATGCTTTTTATTTTTCCTCCCTTTGCTGTTCACAACAACAGTTGTCAGTCACTCTGGTGCTTCAAAGTGAGATCCACTGGGTACACATTTTTTTCTCTGACAATCTTGTCTCTTTTTAATGAAATTGCAAAAAAAAACGAAATTTGCAGCCTTGCTGTAATATTGAATATTTTAACAGTTTCAGAAGCAGATGCGGTTTAGAGTTCAGGATAAGTAGTACGAGCTATGTTCAGTCAAAAGGGTGAACGAAACTGATTGTTTCTTCAAGATGAACAGGCTAGATGGAATGCAAGTTTTAGGAACTGCTAGAGATTCTGATGCTTCTGTTGCCTCTTTCTTATTTACGCTTCAAAAAAAGAGGAACTTTTGAACAAGTTAGCATATGTGAATGCTCCACAAGTGCTTTTGATGTCCTTCGTTTTTGTCTTGGTGCCGCAAAAACGCAATATAATTCTCTGTCAGCTGAACTAGAGAAAAACCTGCAAACTTTCGATTCGATACAGTAAGCTTTTCAAGGCGCTGTGGCACTCCATTTTGAGGTTCAATGCCAGATTTCTCATGAGAACGATCATGTCTAAGAGTTCGAAAAAAACGTTCTCGAATGAGACGATGAGCTGATCAAGTTCAGATTGCATGCGTTCTTTTACAGTTCTGTGTTCTGTTAGAAAAAAATAGCAGGCCATAATCCAATTGAAAACACCTCATTTGTTAGGACAATAGAAAAATTAGGTGAAACTCTGACAAAAGATCCCTCTCAAAAGATCAGCAAGAACTTTATATTTCTTTTTATGAGAAGTTACTAGAAAAACATAACTCAACTACAGAAAATGCTTGCTTGTCGTTACATTATCTATCCCAATCCGGTGATTGATTGTCCGTAGCCGCGGTTCTAGCTATTTGGCTGAACTTTTACACGAGTTCTTTGTTTCTCCCAAAGCATTGACTGGGTGATAAATCTTTTTCTCTACCACAATCAGGTGCCCCAATTTCTGCAGTCCCAATTCCAGCTACGGGGCTACGCCTATCTACTAATGAGTGCTGAGTTTTTTCTAATTATCGACTGGCTGTTAAATTTTCATATATGAAAAAAAATGTCCTTTTTGTAAATCTGGGACCATAGATGTAATGAGAGATCATGCCGTGTCATATCATGGTCGAGTCAGCCAACAGTATTGGATGTTACCATAACTTCTCGCTTGCAACCGCAAGTTGGTCGTTTTTCTGGTTTTTTTTTTGCTTTTGCCCCCCATTGCGTTATGCATCCCCCGTTTAAAAGCACGTGCTTTTATATAGTCGCTTGTTATGTTTTAACATTGCACGTGCGTCTGCGGTGCAAATAAAATACGCATACTAAGCTGGAGGTACAAACGGAAAAGATCTCAAAAGTCTTATTGCAAATGAGGCTGAGAAGGTTGCTTTCGCCCTGTAATTACAGGCGCCTACGAAACGCGAATTTTTCAATATTTTTCTCAACCTGTAGAAGGGGAGTGTTTTCCGATATCTGTGTCATCTATTCAAAATATAACACACTCAATAATGGTTAGTTTTTGACGTCCTACTCACTGAGATTGGCGCTCAATTTTCATGTATGATCAAATGGATAGCAAATCAGTGGCAAATATCTTGGAGCAAGTTCAGGAGAAATACCTCAAAGGATATTTCCAAGACGGTTGCGAGAGCGATTATTTTGTGGATTCGAACTGAACTGCTATTAATAACAATGATCGATCGAGAACCACGGTTTCACCAATTATAATGATCTTCGATTTCTTTCAAAAATATCTACAAGGTCTACTAACAAAATTTTTAGAAATGTTTTTAATCTCAGAAGTGTTTTTGCAAACTGCATATCCAGGAACAGTACTTCGAAAGGTGTTCAAAACCTTTTATTGGAAAGAATTCGAGCAGGCAACGAGACAACCAGTGAGATCCACTGGACACAATTTTTTTCTGACAATCTGGTCTCTTTTTAAGGATATTGCAAAAAAAACGAAATTTGCAGCCTTGCTGTAATATTGAATATTTTAACAGTATCAGAAGCAGATGCAGTTTGGAACTCAGGATGAGTAGTACGAGCTATGTTCAGTCAAAAGCGTGAACGAAACTGATTGTGTGATCAAGAGGAACAGGCTAGATGGAATGCAAGTTTTAGGAATTGCTAGAGATTCTGATGCTCCTGTTGCTTCTTTCTTATTTTCGCTTCAAAAATTAGAGGATATTTTGAACAAGTTAGCATATGTTAATGCTCCACAACTGCTTTTGTTGTACTTCATTTTTGCCTTGTTGCCGCAAAAACGGTTTACTCTTTGCAATATAATTCTCTCTCAGCTGAACCAGAGAAAAACCTGCAAACATTGGGTTCGGTTCAGCACGCTTTCTAGGGCACTGTGGCACTTCTCTTCGAGGTTCATTGTCAGATTTCTCATGTGAACCATCATGTCTAAAAAGTTTTAAAAAACGCTCCGGAATGAGACGATGAGCTGATCAAGTTTAAATGGCATGCAACGTTTTTGTTTTTCATTTCTGTGTTCTGTTAGAAAAAAATAACAGGCCATAATCCAATTGAAAACATAATCCAGGCCATAATCCATTTGTTAGCACAATAGAAAATTTAGGTGAAACTATGACAAACCATCCCTCTCAAATGATCAGCAAGAAATTTATATTTCAACTTATGATAACATACTAGAAAAACATAACTCAACTACAGAAAATGCTTGCTTGTCGTTACTTTATCTATCCCAATCCGGTTATTGGTTTCCGTAGCCGCGGTTTCAGCTATGTGGCTACACTTTTGTACGAGTTCCTTGTTTCTCCAAAAAATCGACTGCGTGATAAATCATTTTCTCTACCACAATCAGATGCCTCATTTTACGCAGTCCCAATTCCAGCTATCAGTGCTGAGTTTCTCCTAAATATTCACTGGCTATTAAATTGCCATATACGAAAAAAATGTCCTTTGGGTAATCTGGTACCACAGATCAAGCCGTGTCATATCATGGTCGAATCAGCCAGCAGTATTGGATGTTACCATAACTTCTCGCTTGCAACCGCAAGTCGGTCGTTTTTTTTGGTTTTTTCTGCTTTTGCGCCCTGTTGCGTTATGCATCCCCCGTTTAAAAGCACGTGATTTTACATAGTCGGTTATTATGTTTAAACATTGCAGTCGGTTATGAAACGCAAACTTTTCAATATTTTTCGCAACCTGTAGGAGCGGAGTGTTTTTCGATATTTGTGTCATCTATTGAACGATAACATTCAATACTGATCAGTTTTTGTTGTCTTACCCAATGATAGTGGAGCTCAATTTTCATGTCTGATCGAATGGATAGTAAATCAGTGGCAAATATTTTGGAGCAAGATCAGGCGAAATACCTCAAAAGATTTTTCCAAAAAAGTAGCGAGAGTGATTCTTTTGTTGATTCGAACTGAACTGCTATTAATAATAATCATCGATCGAGAACCACGATTTCACCAATTATTATGATCTTCAATTTCTTTTAAAAATTTATCTACAATGTACCTACAATGTCTCCTAGCAAAATTTGTAGAAATGTTTTTAATCTCAGAAGTGTTTTTGCATTCGGCATGTTTCATCCATGAAGAGGACTTCAAAAGGTGTTCAGAACCTTTTATTGGGAAGACATCGAGAAAGTCGACGAGACAGCTACAATTTTTTATTCATTTTTAAATACACGCTCAATGGTCAGTTTTCATGCGGCTGGTGTTTATGTGCAGAGTTTGCGCTCCACGATCCAATACCCCGATGTAATATCATTAAAATTTGTTTAAGGTAACTTTCAAAATTTAAAAAAATTACTTGAAAAAGGTTACTTTGGCTTCTGTTTTAGATTTCAATTTTCAGGGAAATTACATTACGGTAAAAGTCATTATGGAGAAGTTCATTATGGCGATAGAATTTAATCTCAAGTTCGTGTTTACAGCTTCTTTGCGTTATTAAAATACACGAACGAATTAAACTTACCGGCAACCTCGAGCCAGTTAATTGCAATCTGAAGGTAGCAACTTCCAGAAAGTGCACAAACAAAAATGATGACAGCCACTGAGCACGATGCAATTTCTGGGGACTCATAGCCAAAAAATATATGCCAGAAGCTCAAGCAAATGCACAAGTCAAGAACTAAAACCGCAAAGTAGTAGATGTCAAAATCTTTTGCATTGTTTAAAATTTTGATTTTTTTAACAACTGTAACAAGTAAATATATGGCACGCACAATAGAGAAAGGGGTAAGAATGATTGTAAAGTAATAAATTGAAGGGCCCAACATAACTGTGAAAAAATGGAACAGTTTAACACAAAGCAATTTTCACCTCTTCAGAGACCAATTAAAAGTAAAATGATTTTAAAGGGCTAATTGCAAACCCCAGCTGTGACAAAATAACCACCCCCCATGGTAACAATGCCCCCCCCCCATTGTATGAAATGTATGAAACCGATATCCATGCTCGTTTTATAATTACAAAAGCATCATGTAATATTTTAATGGTGTTTAAGTAATGATATGTTTACGGTTGAGCGGTAAAAAACGGGAAAACGATGATGTGACGTTGGAGTAGTTCAAAAAGGTATAATTAAGAGAATCAACGACGCACTCATAAATACAACGACAAAATTAAAAACTGCAAATTACGACAAGCTAATCACGAGCGGAGGAAGTGATTAGACATTTTACCGCATTTAGAAACGCTTGCGGATTCATTGAAACGTTCAGAA
This sequence comes from Convolutriloba macropyga, assembly GCF_964194025.1. NCBI lineage: Eukaryota > Metazoa > Xenacoelomorpha > Acoela > Convolutidae > Convolutriloba > Convolutriloba macropyga. The sequence continues at coordinate 32,586,096 of NC_134468.1, read as the reverse complement.
GAATAATTAAAATTTGTTTCCACTTAGCAACGCAATTTGAAGTGTGCAGGCGGAAATAACAAAGGAGTTGGAGTTGTGCACGTTTTATAAATAGTCAAATCGTAATTTTGACTTTCCATTAGTCTAAACCCAATACTATAGTATTCGTTAAAAACGAAACTAAATACAAGCGATTTCTTAGAAGAGTCCTTTGTCGGTACAGAACGCTTCTTGGAAAAATTTGCGGGAACCCAATTACAAGTTAATTTTTTGTATACCACTGCGTATGAAGAATAGATGTATAGGCATGCAATTCATTCCACGCAGCAAACAGAAGTAAGATTGTGTTTTCTCTTTTTATCACATTTAACTCAATATCTTAATCTTATTCATATACCTCCCGAAACAACGAATTTGTGTTCTAACTTAGAAAATAGTTCTGGAAATTCTTCCGAAATTTGGGTTCTGCCTCAGGCAAAAGCGCACTCGACTCAGATCTAATCTCCTTAAGATTCCCAGAACTATAATATATTGTATACTTCAGTGTGATTTGAAGGATAAGAAAACAAAAACGAAACGTGTACAATGACTTCTTGTAACAGAAATTCTTAAACTAGAGCTGAAGCTCAGTTTCTTATGCGTTTTGTTTTCCGCAATATTGGTGTTTAGAATGTCTTGTTCTAACAATTGCGTTTCCTTAATCAACTGAGGTATGTTTTTCAATTAACTTATATATTATATCATTCTTTTAGAAATAGAGACTATTCTGAAGTCCGACGTTTGAGCTGAGCTT
>NC_134468.1:32552824-32582824 GCF_964194025.1 Convolutriloba macropyga | reverse complement strand
AGATGTATATGGGATGACGCGGACTTTAAAAAGAAGAGTCTTATTTACACGTTACACGTGCTTTTACATAGTCGGTTATTATGTTTTAACATTACACGTGCTTCTGCGGTGGAAAAAGTATACACATACTAAGCTGGAAGCACAAACGGAAAAGATCTCAAAAGTCTTATTGCAAATGAGGCTGAGAAGGTTGTTTTCGCCTTGTAATTACAGGCGGTTATGAACTGCGTATTTTTCAATATTGTTCTCAACCTGTAGGAGGGGAGTGTTTTTCGATTTTTGTGTCCTCTACTGAACGATAACATTCAATACTGATCCGTTTTTGACGTCTTACCCAATGATAGTGGAGCTCAATTTTCATGTCTGATCGAATGGATAGTAAATCAGTGGCAAATATTTTGGAGCAAGATCAGGCGAAATACCTCAAAAGATTTTTCCAAAAAAGTAGCGAGAGTGATTCTTTTGTTGATTCGAACTGAACTGCTATTAATAATAATCATCGATCGAGAGCCACGATTTCACCAATTATATGATCTTCAATTTCTTTCAAAAAATTATCTACAATGTACCTACAATGTCTCCTAACAAAATTTGTAGAAATGTTTTTAATCTCAGAAGTGTTTTTGCATTCGGCTTTTTTATCCAGGAACAAGACTTCCAAAGGTGTTCAAAACCTTTTATTGGGAAGACATCGAGAAAGTCGACGAGACAGCTACAATTTTTTGTTTATTTCTAAACACACGCCAAATCTCAATGGTCAGTTTTCATGCGGCTGGTGTTTATGTGCAGAGTTTGCGCTCCACGATCCAATGCCCCGATGTAACATCATTGATACCTTTTTAAGGTCACTTTTAAAATTTAAGAAAAAAATGACTTGAAAAAAATTACTTTGGCTTGTTTTAGATTTCAATTTACAGGGAAATTACATTAAGGAAAAATTCATTACGGAAAAGTTCATTATGGCGATAGAATTTAATCTCAAGGTCGTATTTACAGCTTTTTGCGTTATTAACATACACGAACGATTTTAACTTACCGGCAACCTCGAGCCAGCTAATTGCAATCTGAAGGTAGCAACTTCCTGAAAGTGCACAAACAGAAAGCGTTGAAAATGAGTTGGAAGTAATATATTGATGGCCCCAGACAGCTATAAAAAAGTAGATAAGAGTTTAATCTCTTTTCATACTTTTTATTGCTGTGCTGTTATTGAGAAGCAGAGAGTCGCAATTACTAATCTGAGGGCGTTGCTCTTGCTTTGGTCGCTTGAGTTTAATTGTTGTTGAATGGCTCCGTAAACTGAATTAAATAATTTTTTTAAAAAAACGTTAGTTTTATAGCCAAGTAATTTATCGTTATATATATATGATAACTGAACTGATTCATTACTGATTTGGGGCTAAGTTCTAAGAAGTGCCCATACCCCCCATTACCCCTCCTCTTGCAAGAAGAAGGAGGGTTTCGAATTTGGTTATGCTAAAAATATAATAGTAATAATAATAATAATAATAATAATAATAATAATAATAATAATAATAATAATAATAATATCAATAAAAATAATAAAAAAAATAATAATCATAATACTATTATAATAATAGATATAATAATAGTAATAATAAAAATAATAATGCTAATAATAATAAAAATAATATTAATAATAATGATAATAATAATAATAATAATAATAACAATAATAATAATAATAATAATCATATTAAAAATAATAATAATATTAATAATAATAATAATAATAATAATAATAAGAATAATAATAATAATAATAATATCAATAATAATAATAATAAAAAAATAATAATCATAATACTATTATAATAATAGATATAATAATAGTAATAATAAAAATAATAATGCTAATAATAATAAAAATATTATTAATAATAATAATACTAATAATAATAATAATAACAATAATAATAATAATCATATTAATAATAATAATATTAATATTATTATTAATAATAATAATAATAATAATAATAATAATAATAATAATAATAACAATAATAAATAATAGCAATACTATTATAATAATAGAAATAATAATAGTAATAATAAAAATAATAATGCTAATAATAACAATAATAATAATAATGTTAATAATAATAATAAAAATAATAATAATAATAATAATAATAATAATATTGTACTAATAGAAATAATAATAGTAATAATAATAATAACCATGGTAATAATAAAATTAATAATAAAAAAATATTAATAATAATAATAATAATAATGATAATAATAATATTAATAAAAATAATAATAATAATAGAATTAATAACAATAGTTTAAATAATAACAAAAATAATATTAATTATTATAATAATAAGAACAATAACAACAATAAAAAAAATAATAATTGTTTTGGATGACTATCTCCTGGAACTGAAACAAAGCATGTTGCATTAGTATTATTTTAGTTGCTGATGCTCACTTATATCATTAGTTCCACGTGGAAATATTTCTGTTACGCACTTAGTTAGCAGGTTTTGTCTGGCACCTAAATAATTAACCAAATCGTATTCAGTTCTCTCTTGAGAACGCGTGTCAGTACAAAAAATGAAAAAAAATAAAGAAGAGTAACACAGAAACGAGAAACCTTGTAACTGAATGTTAGTTCGCCAGTGTTTTCATAACGGATCAGCATAACATGGCACAGTATCTAATACCACCCGTCGGCGTCGCCCTCTATTGTGAATCAGACGCCAAATCAACACAAGAATGGATGTCATGGCTGTCTACCTTCAAATTAGCAGTCATGGCGAAAGAAAATCTCCATGTAAACCACTTTTTACCCTACAGTCCGCTCCTATAAAGTGCCGATCGAAGGCGCAAGCGACGATGAGAACCGGAAACGTGAAATCAATAACGTAAGAGACCAATTGGATTGGGAAAACGAATCCATTCAAATCAGGAATCGTTCAACCCTTATTGAGAGATGTATATGGGATGACGCGGACTTTAAAAAGAAGAGTCTGTTTTACTTATTACTCGGGACAGAAGCTGGCCGTATAAATCACCAACGAAACCCCGATACCGTAATCGGTAGGTGTTCCCTAAACGAGCTCATCTACGAATTGTGATCAACATTCAAAAGACCAAGGAAAACGACATTTGATCGATTCCAACTATTAGCTGTTCAGCAGAACTCAAACGAGAGCCTGGAGACTTCCTTCGGCAGACTACGCGGACTAGGGCCGAAAGCGGACCTAGGGAGCGTATAAGAAGATCTGATCAAAGACTTCTTTATAGCGAAGATGTATGATACTTATATCCAAATAGAGCTCCTGACCCACTTAAGAACTCCGGCTCAGGTGATAATCTTCGGTTTGTCTCGGGAAAGAGGACAAGAGAACCCAAGAGAGAAATGAAGATCAAATCCAATAAGAACTGGAACCCAATCAATGCAACATTCCAACAGAGCCCTCGTCCTCAACAACGCCCACAAGCAAACACGCAAAGACAAGCAAGCTTCCGAGAACCACAACGACGCTGGAGATGTGGAGCAGCTTTTGGCCGAGGACATATAAACGTATGTTTGGCTAAACAAACACAATGCAGCATCTACAAAAAGATGGGGCATTTTGCTAAACTATGCAGATATAAAATGCCCGAAAGACCGAAACAACAGCAGCTTCAAAGACCCATTCAACAATTAAACAACTAATCCCCAGAGACTAATCAACTAATCAAACCAGACGTGTATGTCACGTGACAGCACAAAGTCAAAATGATCACCACATGAAACAAGAGGTTGAAGAGAAATCAACCGATCCGGAATCTGCCCTATATTTAAAAGAGTTGATAGAAGATTGAGCCCACATTAATTTGATTATCCCTTCAACCTTCGAGCACGTCGCAAATATTATAATCAACAAAAGCATCAATGACGACATATGGTTAAAAACCACATGCAGCAAGAAGCAACAAAGCAACTGACTAGCGGACACAAAATCTCCACAATGCCTCATAGTTTCCACAAAAGCCAAAACAAATCATGTCTGCCAACCCCAAAATATTATAAAACAACTCAGAAAAAAACAGGAAGTACAAATGTTTTAACAACAAAGAAATAAAGATCAATGATGTAAGCCATTTTGACATCACCTCCAGTAGCTGGACAACAGCGAAACGCCCAATCCTGACTGTGGAGCAGAACACCACAAACCGCATGGGAAGAAATCTCCTCCCAAGACTGAGAATCAGCCTCCAACAATCGGAACAAGCGAAGCAAGGTACGAAAATAAATGGGATCACTAATATAGAGTCAGTGAAAAATTGTAATAAAAAGAATAATAAAAAATACCCACACTTATGCACTCGTCTAGGCCAGTCCAGAAACCATATCGCCGTGTCCCCATACATTTATTGGAAAAAGTTTAAAACGACTAGATGAACAAATAGTCGACAAACAAATTCTCAGATTAAAAAAAGGCTCAGATGATGTGTTTATTCGCCCCTGTAGTCAATACGGCTCAGAAGGACAAATCAGTAAAATTAACTCTGGATTCAAGAAACTTAAACAAAGCATTTCACAAAAACAATTATCAGATGCAAAGCGTCGACCATTTATTCAATGCCGTTGCATTCCACATTTCAGAAGACAATTCCCGGGGACACACTGGTTTTCCAAAATTGATTTGATATATGCCTATAGCCAAATCCCTTTAGACAATTCCGTAGCTAAACACTGCAATTTCAGCATCCCGGGAAGCAGACCAACAGGCACCTAGAGACTCATAAACGGATTCTATGGCCTAACAGATCTGCAGAAGGTCCAGCAATAAATCTCCAAAAATGCGAATTCGCGAAAAACATCATAGAATTGATCGGGTTTAAAATTACTCCAGCAAGGAACTACACCGTTGGTTTCCAAAACCGAAGCAATAACGAAATTAAAAAAGCCAAAAAATTTAAAACAAATATGTTCCTTTATAGACAGCGTACTTTTTTCCATCATATTCAAACCAAAACTAGCCAAAATACCGGAAACTGTTCGACCATTACTTAAAAAACAAACAAACAAAAACAACAAACTAGATTGGAACGATAATCACTCGGAAGCTTTATCCAACATCAAGAAAAGTATCAAAAAAAAGTCAAAAACAAACACTTTGAAACAACAAAAGAAACACCTGTCAAGTGTGACGCAAGCAATAAAAGCCTAGGAGCCAGTATTGAACAAAAACATGGGAACACTTGGCACACATTCGCATGCAAGCTTGTTTTTAAGTAAAAAGAAGATTCGTTACAGAGTTATCGAACTTGAACTTTTAGCAGTAGTTTGGACCATACAACATTTTAAACATAACGTCCATGTCCAAGATTTCACCCTCCAGACGGACCATTAAGCTCTTCTGTTGGCATTAAAGCATAATAGGGAAATTAAAACATATCAAAGCCGTTTGTCTAGATGTGTAGACAGATTACTCGCAATGGAACACATCCCTGGGAAAGATATGGGTTTCGCGGATTACCTCAGTAGAAACCCCTCCCAACCCCCTCTTTCACCATAGGAAGATGACACAGAGTACATTACTAATCCAATTAGCACACTTAAATATCTTCTGCTACGCGATACGCTCAATAACTATAGTGAAGACAATTACCAAACACACAACGACGTCATGCAGCGAAAAGCCAACAGCATAAAGAAAGCAAACGCTTTCTCCCATATTCCTTCTACTGCAAAGTCATCTTCCAATTACATCTATCGTTCAAATTTCAATCATATCAATCCATCGAAATCCAATTCTAATTTTTTTAATTTACAACCCTCAAATTCAAATCCTCAAACAATAATTTAATTCCAGCAAGACAACTCACTCCAACAATCAAATTCTAATTTTGAAAAGACCTTTGTTACCATTCGAAAACGCCCCCACTTAGACAATTACTTATGAATTCCTATTAACTATGGATTCCTGGCGGACGCAACAGCCAGGGACAATCAATTAGCCCCAATTAAAAAGCTAATTAAAGATCACAGTTGTTCTCAATTAAAACAAATAAGCCCTCACTTCCGCGCTCTAAAAGATTTTTCTATTACTCCCTCGGGATGTAAATTTTATGACGACAGATTAGTGATCCCCCGTTCGCTCATGCAAATAGTTATTGATAGCCTACATGAGACACACCCCGGTCAACTAGGCACTTTTTACTGACCTCGTATGGCTCCCTTTCATCCAAAGAGATGTCACCCTAAAGGCTCAATCGTGTCCGGACTGCATCAAAAATGGTAAAAATTTTAGACTACTTCAATACAAATCAGAGGTAGAAACCCTCCTTAAGCTATCTAAACCCAATGCAGAAATCCAAATGGATTTCGCTGGCCCCTTATCATTTCGAAAACACAAGGACGAAAACTATATATTAGTAACAATTGACCGTCTAACACGTTTTTCCCCATGCAAAAGATTATGAAAAAAACAGCGATACAGATATAACATTAAAATATCTAGAAGAATACTGTAAATTTCATGGAATCCCTCGGTCTATCAGATGTGATCAAGCGCGAGCCTTTAAAGCGCGGAAATGCAATCAGATACCCTCTCGTCGAATGCCGATCTAGCCCAAATCGTATCAAAAAATAATCGAGTCAATAGAACTCATTCCTAACACAGTAGCAAAAATAAAGCCATTCGAGGCTCATTTCGGAAGACCTCTAAATACGGAATTATCTAACATTCTAACAAAACCCCTCCAATCAAACCTTACGTATAAGAATTTACGTAAGGTTGCTTCAAACAAGTGGAAGCTGAAACAACCAGTGTTCCCCAGGGACATTGTCTGGGACCACGATAAATACTCCGCACACGAGTTAGATATTCAATTTAGGGACGAAGAAGCCCAAACGGAACACGTGACCCGAGACCCTACGCCATACTCCGATCACTCAGAGAACGCACCGCTGCTTAGCCACACGCGCGTTCCTGGTAGGTTTACCACAGACAAATTTTAAATAACAGTCGGTAATAAAGCATCGACAGTCATCATTAATAAAAGGAACAGTCAACTTTAATAAGAAAGCAGCTGGAAAAATAATAGCACGAAAAACAAATCCCACTACACGAGGTACGTTAAAGATTCAATGAAATGTAATTCCAGAAGGCACAATCACGAAATATTCGCCCCATACGATAACACTAGACACATGCAATAGAAAAAAATACGGTTATAAGCAAAAATAACCTAGCGATCGTTTCGGAAACTCAACCAATACAAAACAACAACTTAAGCGAAAATAAACCACGGTTAGTTAACTGTAAACGAAAACCATAGTAACCAACGTGAGCTAAGACAGTTTTATTTAGATGAAAAAAGCTTCCACACCAGCACTACAAGTTCCACCGTCGAGCTCAGAGACGGCAAATCACATCCAACGCGAACCCCTAGGGCATGCTGAGATAATGAAAATGGCAAAAGCCAACCAGAAACAACAACAAGCTAAAAAAGCAAAACCTCAATTATCGAGCAGAGGCAACAGAGGAAAAAATTCGAAAACAGGACAATCCCGAGAATTCATTTTCGTTACCAAGTCAAAAGAAGCCGCACTGCGACATAGCCAACTACAAGCAAAAGCAGAGAAAAAGACTAATATAATCCAGTTCGTCGGAAAATAAATCTTTCCTCATATCCAGGCCCAAATCCCTGTCCAAATAGAACTCTGATCAAACCATCAACATCAGAGAAAATCCTGCAGGCCCTTCAATTAAAATTACAGCATCCTCAATTCCGGATGACTTCAAGGCGACTCCTATAATTGACAACACATCACCAGGGCCAAGTAAAGCACGCTCAAAACGTTGCGAGGATAGAATAGTGAACCAAATATGGCAACATAATTCACCGCCAAAATCCAAGGCCAATGAAGAGCCAATATAGATAGTCTATCTTGACCGTTCTACTTCCAGTAAGAACATCACTGCCCCGATAAAAATCGATTCAACTCCTGACAGAGCGAACGAACCAAATAAATTAACCCACCCAGTACCAACAATGCCGGGCGATCAAAAAGAAACCGAGGAGCAACGAGATAGGAGCTACGAGCTCAATCTCCGACATTAACCACAGTGACTTCTACGATCCCAATGAATTTTGAGACCGAAATTCTTCGTCGCGGAGGGTGTGTTATGGTTGACTTCCCCAAGGACTGAAACAAAGCATGTTACATTAGTATTACAAGCACTTCTTTAAACTATGTGCTATATTTATGGTTAGTTGTTGATGTTCACTTATATGTTTAGTTCCACGTGGAATTATTTCTGTTACGCACTTAGTTAGCAGGTATTGTCTGCTAGCTAATTAGTTCACTAAGTCGTGTCAGTTGAAAAAGTGATAAAGCTAAAGAAGAGTAACACAGAAACGAGAATCCTCGTAATTGATTGTTAGTTCGCCCGTATTTTCATAACGGATCAGCATAACAATATTAATAATAATAAAAACAATAAAAATAAAAAATTTGGGTTAAAGCTCTATATACGCTGTGTAATGGGGACTTCGTTTCCTCAATCAATTGTTATAAATTTTCCAATAAGTTCGATATTGCATATTGAAAGAATCTTTTTAATTTTGGGTTTATGTTGAGTCAGCTTCTCATTAAATTAAGTTTTAATCCAACAAATGACCCATTTCAATTCATTGACCTTTTTGAGCAAAAATAGGCTTCTACGTTTATCCAAATCCTTATAGCTCTCAAATGAAAACGAACCAATTTTCTATCACGTACTGATAGGAATCCATCTTATATATCTGAGATATTACCAAACAAAAAGGCATTATGAGTAAAAATTTTTAATATATTACTATTCATTACAAGTCATTCAAATGTATATTTAAAAGGAAAAATTTGAAATAAGTGCTTTGTCATTTTTGTAATGGCTGCGATTATTATAATGAACCTTTTGTTCAAAATGCTTTTTCTGTAAATTTACTGCCTTTCCGATCAGCACGTTCTCACCGGGTAGCTGCAGATCAGTTTTCCGTCCCCAAATTATTGATGGGTGCGTGGGTGGGGGGTTGGAGAAAGGAACACAATACTCATCGAGGTTCATTTTATGTTCAGACAAGTTTGGCCCCTGGATAGAACTCGGGCAGAAAGACATTAGTAGACATGAAAGACATCAGGCAGAAAGACTTAAGCTCTTCAGGCGAATAATTTTTCAATGAAGCAATTTTTGGATTTCATTCTTGGCAAGGAGCTAATGAGGCTGAAAGTTTTTAAGATCATTTGATATTTTACGCCATAGTTTTCGCCGAATAATTACGTTGCTAGGCAATGAGAGATACTATGCGTGGATAATATAGGAACACGTGCACGATAGTTTTCTATTTTTTATGTAAAATGCACGGTATAATGTGTCTTCGTAGGGTAATAGCCCCTTCTGTGTTAGTTTTGTCAAACATGCTTTTGCAATTCAATACCTGTGTTTTCCGCAATCATTGTCTGATAACTGTATTGTTGCTCTAGTATGTCAAATTTTTCATCATCAAATCTAGATTTTTTATACATCAGTTTTCAACCGTTAGCGTTCTTAATTGGCTGGATTTGAGCTGTAAGACTTTTCTAATTTGTTCATGGATACATGATGACACACGGGAGACCAATTAAATATGTTTTTGTTCGTTCAATTTATATTCATTTTTCATATTTTCCTTTCTCTCATTTGAACTCCAATTTACAAATCTTGTTAAATATCTACTACAGCTGAAAAAAAGTCACTGTATTCGAATTATGTGATTAAATGAATTTAGTTTTTTCACTGCCATGACCAAAACTTTCTGAAATCTTTCTAAATTCTTAAATAAAATTTTACAATAAAAACTTGTCATTCCGATTGTTCCGCGTATTAAAAAGTTCGACTCATAATTTTGTAACGTTGACTTATATTATGAGAAACGAAAACTGATTTCAAACATATATTTTGCTAAATTGTCTGCGGAAACTGTTGAATTGAAATTAAATTTACCCTTGATCTATTTGCTTTGATAAACGCAAACTGACAGTTTTAATTTTTTTGGGTCATTATGAATAAACACGCAGTAACAAACCTCCTTGGTTAATAAGTAGGTTGAGCGAAGAGCAAGAGAAAGAAGTTAATGATCTCACAGATAATGTGAAAACAACAAATTCTCTGAACTCTTGTTTTTAATTGATTTAACTTTTGACATAGATAAAAAGTTAATGAATGTCCCGAAGAAGCTGACTGTCTTGCATGCGACGCTCGACATTATCTTAAAATCTTACTTCACTAATTATAGAAGCAGATCTCGATCGGCAATCATGATTATGGTTTCCTCTGTCTAAAATATGGCCGAATAAGGTTCCTTATTCGGTTACTAGAATTGCATAGATACGGACTGTTAACATTGGATCGGATCAAGAGCATGTCTTACTGTCAAATGAAAAAATTTCTGATAGTTTCTAATTATTCGGTCAGAGAATAGCATGTTGCTACAGTATTATTAAAACCTGCTATAAGGTTTTATATCAGAACTATGTTCTAGAACAATCGCAACTTTCTGGGACTTAATATGTCACTTGGGAAAAAACACAAATTGAGGAACACAAATTTTAAGTTCTAATACAATTTATATTTGAGAATTATGTTCCAATAGCTGTAGCAGCAGTGACTAATGTGGTTGCTGCATTAGCGCTTGTGGTTGATGTTGTTGGTATGGTTTGTGGTTCTTGATCTGGGCCGAAACTAGTGACTGGCACTGAGCCATTTCTCAATCTCTCCATTACTTCATCCTCAGTAGCTTCTAAACACGGAAATTGAATGTATTTCTTTTTATTGCTTTTTTTCAGAATCAGAGTCAACACAATTTAGACACTTTTGTTGACGACTTCAAAAATCAGTAACAGTGGCAAGTATCACATAAATATGGAGTAGAATCACATAAATGGATTAGCACACTAAAGCCATCCCAGTCCGCTTCATATGGCTGTCTTGTAAGATCTTGCAAGGCTATAGCAGAATCTTGCAAGACCATGTATCTTGTAAGATAACAAAAAGATCTTGCAAAATAACCACTCGTATTGCAGGAACTTCCATACGATAACCATATGGTCTCGAATAGGGATTGTATACCAATACCAATTCATCGTATCTCAATGCTGAGTCATCAAATAAGTACTGTATCATAGTTTCTCAAGGGTTAGTTTCAGTTCCAGTCTTCGCTGAAAGATTACACTTTTCTTTAATTTAGCAAGGTCATACAATTTTTCGTCTTTATATTAGTCACAGAAATAAGACAAAGTTTTAAAAATTTTGAATTCAGTTTTTTTAACAGAAATATGGATTCCATACAAGATCTAGGTTATAATTTTGGTTCGGGGTATACGGCACTCTTTTTCTTTCTTAGTATTTGAATACTAAAAACATCCAAACAAAAATTCCATAAAAGTGATTAATTCAACTCGTGTGCACATATTAGCATGAAATAGGGGTGTCCCGCTACCCCTCTATCATTTAACCCCTCTATCTTTTAACCCCTCTATCATTTAACCCCTCTATCTTTTAACCCCTCTGTTGTGGTTAACAACCTTTTGACCTTCATATTGCGAGAGCTTCAAAACTTCAATTCAAGATGACTTCAACAAACGCAACAATAAATTACCACGTGATTTGAACTAAGAAATCATAATTTCATCTGATTTTATCAACAACACTTGTTTCCTTTTGAGCTTGAGTTCTTCTTAAGCATAAAGCATTTAAGTCTTTAAAGCGTTTAAAGCAAGTCTAATCAACAAAAATAAGTGTTGCAACGCAACATTTAATGGTCCGCCGAAAAATAGGTTAAGGATAAAATAGTCGAAGCATTAGGCACCCAAAGCATTCACTCTCTCAAAAATTTGTTGATAACCTTAAAAGGGGAAACTTAAAGGGAAATTGAAAAGCGGACCCCCCAACTAGATACCATCATTCCCCCACATGTTATTCAAGTTGATTAACTTGTATAACTAGGTTGATTAACCTAACCAAGAGACCCGGTAGAGGATATCTAGTGGGGTAACTGTATACTCAAGATTCTGCATACTTGTTTTTGAAAAACTTCAGGGGAAGTCAATCTCTCTCTCTCTAGTTCTCAACGAGAACACGGTTTTTGTTAGCTTACTTTGCCCCCTGAAGTACTAAGACTAAGTTCGCGCGTAAAAATTGGCCGCACTTTTGTGGGGGGGGGATAGATACAACCCTATATTTACAACTTTCACGCTGTTTTAACTTGTTTCTGAGCTTTTAGCCACAAAAGAATTACAACAACAGATAAAGACAAAGAATAAAGCCAAAGAATACAACTAAAGAACAGCATCAAGAACAATGCAAGGAACAGTGAGACAACAGCATATCAGAAACATGCCAGAAAATCTAGAACTTCTTCGAAAGTCGCGTGGGGCTCACAGAGGAGTTGCAACGAAACTCTACAATGAAGCAGACGGCATAATGAACAAACCGTTCACACTTATCAATGAAGACGACCTTATTCTACTGCAGCAGATAGTTGAACTATTGAAGAAGAAGCAAACCTTCCTATCTGAGCAGAACCAAAAGATTCAGTCTCTTTTTGATGATGCTGACAACTTGGACGATGAAATTGTTGAGACAGAGGAGTATGATGACAAGATATGCCAAAACATCGACTATATTCATCGGTTTGTTCAACGAAAGACAAGACACTCGTCACAAGAGAGCTCATTTGCAGCCGGAAGCACCACGATTTCGAGGAATATACAGAACATCAATCTACCAAAGCTCGACTTGCCCAGTTTTTCCGGAAACTACTTGGACTGGATCTCCTTTTACGATCGCTTCAAGGGAGCAGTAATAGATAACGATCAGTTGACAAACAGTTTGAGATTACAGTACCTGAAGTCAGCATTGAAGGGAGAAGCTTCGAAGATGTTAACTTCAATCACAGTCACCGACGACAACTTCGATGTTGCAATGGAAATTTTGCAGAACCGATACGACAACAGGAGATTGATACTTCGAGCCCACATCCATGGAATTGTCTCATATCGACCAGTTTCACACGAAAACACACGGGAATTACGAAAACTTGTCGACACAATGGAGGAACACAGACTTTCTCTTCGGAACATGGGACAACCAGTTGAGCATCAGGACCCCTTTTTTGTCTACTTGATTGCAGAAAAACTGCCCACCGAAACACGAAAGTTCTGGGAGCTTTCTTCAAAGGGGAAAGAACTACAGACCTATCAGGAACTAAAGAAATTCCTGGAGGAACGTGTTCAGGCGTTGGAGTCAGCAGCACCAAGCAACAGTTCATCAAATACCGAAAAACGATCGCATACGCAACAAAATCATCCACAGAGACAACTTCACACTCATGTTACGACAACGAATCAGCAATGCAAATGTTGTGAAGAGGAACACAGAATTTTCAAATGTGGTAAGCTCAAAGGTTTAGGTGTCAAGGAGCGAGCCCAGCTGATCAAAGTCAAAGGACTTTGTTTCAATTGTCTAAGACCAGGACACCGAGCAGAGAGTTGCGATGGTTCTTCGTGCCGTCAATGTGGACGAAACCATCACACGTTGTTGCATCGAGAAGATGCGCATCAATTAAATCAATTGAAAAACTCGTTTGGAAACAACCGCAAAGCCAACGCAAGAGATCAGGAGAAGATTTCATCTGGAGCCTCCAGCAGTAATGCAGAACAAATAACTATCGATCAAAAGATAACAGCAGCCCTCACCCATGAAGACAAGACACAGGAAATTTTTCTTCAGACAGCAATTGTTCCTGTTAATGTTCAAGGAGAAATAGTATATCTGCGAGCAATTCTGGACTCTGCATCTCAGAATAATCTTGTAACTGAATCTGCAGTACAAAGACTTCAGCTAAAGAGAAAGAGGAACAATACTCGTGTTTTTGGACTCGGAGGAAATGAAGTCTCAACTAATCGCGGATTTGTTGACCTTTGCCTTCAACCAAAGAACAAAGCACCAATTATCATTGACGCGTCAGTATTAACGAAAATGACAAACGATTTACCTTCTCGGTACATCAACACAGACAATTGGGAGACAGTAAAGGAACTACAGTTGGCTGATCCCGACTTTAACAAGCCCGCCCAAGTTGATCTAATCATTGGAGCTGGACACTACGAGGACTTGATGGTTGGGAACAACAGACTGAAAGAACCAAACATCCCCGTTACTTATCGGCTCTCAGTATTCGGTTGGTTAGTAATTGGACGCGAAAACGTGCAAACTTCCAATTCTTCCAGTTTGCAAACCTACTTTGTGTCATCATCTGAAGACACTTTGCAGCGTTTTTGGGAAATCGAGGAAGTGCCTGCAACTAAACATCTGACCGACGATGAAAGAAGATGTGAAGAACACTTCAAGTCAACCACACGAAGAAGCCCTGAAGGAAGGTTCATCGTAAAACTGCCGTTTAAGAACGAAATTGGAGAACTGGGGGATTCCCAGCAGCAAGCACAACGAAGACTTAGAAGTCTCCTTCATAGACTTCAAAAACAGCCTGATCTGTACAGAAGATACAACGAGTTCATCAATGAGTTCATTAAACTAGGACACATGGAAGAAGTACCAGCAAAGGAGATGCTACTGCCAATAGAGAAAAGCTATTATCTCAGCCATCACTGTGTGTTCAAGGACTCAAGTACAACTACGAAGCTGCGTGTAGTCTTTGATGGTTCAGCAAAGACTACCAGTGGAATTTCTTTGAACGATAGACTGATGGTGGGACCCAAGATCCAGAAAGATCTATTCAGCATCCTGATCCGTTTCCGTATGTATCCTGTAGCCCTTTCAGCAGACATTGCAAAAATGTACAGACAAGTGCAACTGGATACCGAAGATAAGGACTATCATCGACTACTTTGGAAGGAACCGAACTCAACAGATATAAAGACATTTAGGATGACACGCGTCACGTACGGAATAGCATCATCAGCGTTCCATTCTATTCGCCCATTACAAGTTTTAGCGGAAGATGTTACGGACAAAAATGTACAGCTAGGAATCACGACAGACATGTACGTCGACGACTTGTTGACAGGAGCACCCGATCTGGAAAGCGCAATGAAACTGCAGGACTCAATCATAGCAGTTCTTTCAAAGGCAGGGTTTGAGATTCGCAAGTGGACTTCGAGTAACCCAGAACTTGTTGAAAGGCTACCTGCAAACTTTCGAGAGGTACAAGTGAAGAAGAATTGATCAACAGTACCACAAAACGAAGAGTAAAGATTTTGCCAAAAAGAGGACGACTTTTCAAACTTTCTCCCTTCTACGACCCAGACAATAAAGTTGTTCGCGTGGGCGGACGACTAGCAAAATCGCCATACAACATAGACAAGAAGTTTCCTGTCCTTATTCCCAAAGATTCTCCAATCACAGTGCTCCTGATTCGGGAAGCTCATGCAAGGAACTTACATGGAGGCCCACAGTTAACATTGTTTTATCTTCGACAAACAATTTGGATACCCGGGGGACTATCAGCTGTTAAAAAAATTATTTACAACTGCAAGCCCTGCATTCGCCACGACGCCAGGATTCTTCAGCCTCAAATGGGAGATCTGCCAACAGAACGTGTTGTTTCCTCATTTGCTTTCACCCACACTGGTTTGGACTACTGTGGACCTTTCAGCGTAAAAGACAGCAGCGGAAAATTGCAGAAAACGTATGTTGCCCTTTTTGTATGTTTCAGCACAAAGGCCGTCCATATGGAAACAGTGACAACGTTGACCAAGGAGGACTGTCTGCACGCCATAAAACGTTTTACAGCACGACGTGGACTGCCCGAAAATATTTATAGTGACAACTCAAGGACTTTCATTGGAACTCGGGGAGAAATTGAGTTTCGAAAATTATTAATGGACAGAGAATTCAAGGAACTGGTAGATGCCTTCACTACAGGACATCAGATAAACTGGTTGACAATTCCTCCACGGACGCCTCATTTTGGAGGTCTCTGGGAATCCGCAATAAAATCCATGAAGAGACATTTTTACAGGACTGTGGGGACAACAAAGATGTCTTTTGAGAATTTCACAACCCTGATCACTCAAATTGAGGCCATCCTCAATTCTCGCCCACTTACAGCCCCCTCTAGCGATGCCAATGACCCCTCAGCACTAACACCCGCTCATTTTCTTATTGGACGCCCACTGACAGCTTTGCCGGAGCCATCTCAAGAAGACAACCGGACTTTAAACAGAAGGTTCAAAAGCATCAACAACATTGTCAGACAATTTTGGAAAAAGTGGTCCGTAGACTACTTGACAACACTTCAACATCGACCAAAATGGCAGGATAACAAACAACAGCACGCCGTCAATGACATTGTTATCATCAAGGAAGACAACACGCCTCCAATGCTATGGCCACTGGCAAGGATTACAAAAATATTCGACGGAAATGACAAGATAGTACGAGTAGTCCAAGTTAGAACGCAAACTCTACATACGACCAGTAAGCAGACTGGTTCCATTGGAGAAGGAGAGACCAGAATCTCAGCTACCCAAATGGAAGACAGCGGATGAATCAATGGATGAGGATTGACCAGTCAGCAGCACAACCCAATTCAATACAACAAGACCGGAAGATAAGCGTTCCTTAGACAATGAGCAATCAATATTCAAGTCAATATCATCAGCATTCAATATTTGCAATATTTTGAAGTCTGTCAAGCTAATTTTAAATCATTCACCTTCATGACATAAACGACAATGACGACAACAATGATGATAATGTTGATAATGACCACGAGCATGATGATGACGACAACGACAAAGACGACAACGATGACGACTACGACGACGAAGATGACAACAAGGCAAACAACAATCAATTTTCAGAAAACAATTTCCTCGTCAAAAATTTTCTGTGAAATGTCTTGTGTCAAAGGTCTCAAGTGACTTCAATATTACTTTTCAATTGAACTCGTTCAAGGAGGCCGGGTTATGTTGTGGTTAACAACCTTTTGACCTTCATATTGCGAGAGCTTCAAAACTTCAATTCAAGATGACTTCAACAAACGCAACAATAAATTACCACGTGATTTGAACTAAGAAATCATAATTTCATCTGATTTTATCAACAACACTTGTTTCCTTTTGAGCTTGAGTTCTTCTTAAGCATAAAGCATTTAAGTCTTTAAAGCGTTTAAAGCAAGTCTAATCAACAAAAATAAGTGTTGCAACGCAACACCCTCTATCATTTCGCCCCGATTTTAATCTTTCTATAAAATAACGATTATTAAATTAGCAATATAATCATTTGGCTATGCCTTGTGGCTATCCATTTCGAAAACACAAGATTCAAGAGTTTTTTAAATTTATCGATTATTCAACCTTATCTAAGTTTAAAAACACTTGCTGTAGTTTGTCATTTACATTACTTTTTGTAATTTGGTCTAGGATATAGACCTTCCTTTTGATTCCAATAGGTTGAGAAACAAGGGGAAAAAATCACGCAGGAATTGAAATCACCTCCGGGAATAAACAACGATGAGAATTAACTAACATTCGGGAATTGAAATTTTGATTATATTAAAGTTTGACTAAATAACCCAAATATTATTGCCCAATAAAAACTGGGCAGTAAAAACATAAGTTTGAAGCTATAAGCCTAATAGACTACTGTTGCTCTCAATTTTTATTCTCTCTTAATATATATTCCATCCAGTCCCAACGTGCCGTTTTCAATCGAAGCAAACCTCGTTTTATTAACTATATAATAATAATAATTAATAACTATATCAATTAAACACATATAGGGCGATAGTCTGATAAACGCTGAAAAATAAACTTGCCATCAAAAAATTCCAGGCAAAGAAACTCAAATTAAAAAAATTAGTCAGAACTCTTATTCTGTTTCAACTTTCCCTAACATTCTTTATGCAATATAGAACTTTTTAAAGAACTAAACAAAAAAATTGTCATTTGGAAGCCAATGGAACAATACCGTCATAACCAAACTCAATCCTGAATACTTGTGCTCCCTATGCTCAGCTAAGAAGCAAGCATCTTTTTGGTGGGTTCACTTTTTGTTCCGACCAACTTGTGAGGGGAGGAACTATATACTCAAACGCGTTTTTTTTGTTCTGTCAATTTTGGCCGACCGATTAATTCATCATAGAGAGTTGCGAGTGGTATCAAAATAAAGCCCGTCCAGCCTAGAGAATGAAATCATTTTTTTATTTTCCTTTTTTACAAGGAGTTATCAAAGTATAAAGTTTTGTGTACAATAGACGGAATTGCGTTGTTTTTATTCTTATTTTCCATATTTTTTAAACCAAATTTTCTTCAATTTTGCTTAAATTTGTTGAAATTGTTAACAACAAAGTCAACAGTTTTATTTTTAAGGATAGAGGAGGTTGGCCCATTGCTTTTAAACAGGTGCTTTGGTTATTATTTTCTCTAAATTGTTTTGAATTTCAGACTTTATAAATCAAAAAAGGCTCCAAATACGTTTTCTATTTCACTTTGTTTAAAATGCTGGAAGTAGAGACCTAAAATCTGCTGTTGCAATCTTTGACAAGTCAAAGAAAATCAAATTGTACATTCGCTTTCAATAGGAGTCTTCTGGAATTAAAATTTGCCCGATTTTCGCAAATTTAGATCAATGATTATGCAAAGTGCATCATTTTCTTTGTTGTAATGGAAAATTTCATTTGATAATCAATCCATTATGCAAATATATGAAAAAAAAATTGCTTTTGTTGAACGCGCAGATGAGTCAGGCTAAAATTGGTCTCATCTAGGATTCCTTTAATCAATAATTATACTGATTATTTTGGAGCGCAGTCTTTTTCAAAATATTTTCAAACATTTGTTTCTCTATGTTGATTACTGACAAAAATGATTACATATCAAGACACAATTAAAAGCTGATACTTTTTACAAGAGAGGACAACCGAATTTCCATATATATATATATATATATATATATATTATATATATATATATACATATATATATATATATATATATATATATATATATATATATATATATATATTAGATTTAGGCCCTCAGAGAAAATGCAAAAGATTTCTATGGTTTTGAAGATGCGTTTTCGTAAACATTACTTGACTTCTTTTGTTTTGCCAAATGAGATTCTTCTTGTAGCTTCTTGAATTCCTGTGAATATCCAATTTAGTTCTGAACGACCTGAAAAATGCTTTCTTTTGTTATCTAATGCCTCTTACAACTATGCAAAATTTTGATTCAACTAAACGTCAGTGAAGCTCTCTATCTGATTTCTGTCGGCATGTAGCTTGGACTAATTATATACAAGACAAAATTTATTCCAATTGCCGTAAAATAAACTTACAAAATAAAAAATAATAATTTAATACATTAACTATTTTAAAAGTTTTTTTCACTAATAGATTCATGGTTTTCTTTAACTAATGACATATTTCAATTGATAACTGATCCCTTTTGCGAACAAATGGAATAATTAATTGTCTTTGTTTAACGTGCAGCAAAAAAAGCTAATTTTTTACTCATCTTGGGTTCTTACAATCAATAACTATTTAAATTATATTGAGGCAGGATCTTCTTCATAGTTTTTTCGAATATTTGTTTTTCTATGTTGATTTTTGATAAGAATGATTTCAAATCGAGGTGCAATTAATAATTGATCCCATTTACAACGAGAGACCATATGAACAAATGTAAAGTCCTCAGTAAGAAGGTAATAGTTTTAACGTCTTTGAGCATGTGCTTTCGTAAACATTGATTGACTTCTTCAGTTTTGCCTTCATATGTCATTTATTTGCAGCCTCATGACTTCGTTTTAATAATTGATAATAAAATGGGATTGTGTATGAGCTAAAAAATTTTTTGTTATCTTATGGTTTTTATGACAATCAATCTTTTTGTTTCGAGTAAATATCAGCGAAGGTTTGAAGTCTGCCAATTTTTCATCATTTTTCTGTCCACGTGTAGCTCAGTATCAGTATGTACAACGCTAATTAATCGAATTTTTGTAAAAAATTTACAAAAAAATTATTAAGATAAATAGATACCTAATAGAAAAATTTTAATATTATTAATGGTTTACTGAATTTCTTACAACGATATTTCATAAAAAATTTGCGGTTTTTTATTTGCCTATATTTCAGGTTGTTATTTGTTTCCTTTTCGAAATATCGCATTAAAATGGCTCAATTGGCATTAAACAAGAAGTGCAATTGAACGTTTTTAACAATTTCAAAGAATATCTTTAGCAGCTGCAGAGCCGTTCTATCGAAAAAATTTTACAATTTTTTGTCTCTCATTTTCTCTTAAAATTGCCAATCTTTTTGTTGTCTTGCAGCATATTCTTGTACTCTAGACAATAAAAGGCTTTATTTTTTTCTACTGATGATTAATTGAATCTATTTACTGATATCAGCCAGTTGCGATTTTATTGACATTCAAATAATTTTGTTTTTGAGAAAATATACTCGTACTTCTCAATATTTGCTCTCATTGTCGTCAACAAGTAAACTATTCTTATTACTGACAGGACTCATCAATTTTCTCTTACTCTAAAAAAACTTTGCTGATAGTTATGTTTTGATTGGTATCTTCAGATCTCAGAAATTTACGTTCACAAGAATTTCGTGAGTTTTCGATACTGATCGATATTTCTGGTTGTTTTTGTTGTCTTTTTCAAAAACAGCCTTTACAAAATAGAACCCAATAAAATCAAAGGACTTTCAAACAATAATCCAACCCGATTATTATCAATTTGAAATTTTTTGGCTTTCAATGCCTTTAAGTTGTAAGATGTGAATTTGCACTGTAGTTTCGTTAAATTGTTTTGTGAAATTTTGAGTTCCTTCCGTTTTTTTCCCTTTTTTGTCGTCTTACGATTCTGTTTCATTGAAAACGATCACAACTGGCCTCCTGAGCAGTTGCAACTTAATTTGTGTTTTTCTTAAAATAAAAGCCAATGGTTTGAGTTTTGAAGGTAATAATTTTTATGTTATTTCTTTCTAAGTTTTTAGCTTGGTTTCTTCATCGAGAGGTCTTATCCACGTTCTAGTGAACCACGATCTAATTTTTATGATAGTTTTTTTGTCAACTAATGGTTTCTTTGCTGTTGTACTACGCATAAGTTTGATTTTTGGATATTTTCTGAGTTTATATTTTTGTTTCCATGCTACATGATCACACTAATGTAGTGGCCACATTGGCGTTGAAAAACGCGCAATAGAAGATTTTTGATGTTCTCGATGAATAGCTTATGGTTTTAACGGTTGCGGCATCGCTTTATTTTTGTAGTCGTGTTATTTGTTATGGATAATAACAGGTCCCTATTGCAACCTAAGATGTATAAATTAGCCCTCTGAATCACCGGAATTCATATGTATTGGATTTAATCAATTTGAAATGGGCTGGTTTTTTTAAAAAAACAGAAATGTAGTTACGTAGTTTGCAACTTTGCCTTTTTGCTCCTCTATGTCGACCTGTTACCGAGTGTCATTATTGTTGGGTCTCTTGTATCCTCATATTGAAGTAAAGGACATTTTGTTCAGTTCAAGTTTCATTTGATTCCTTTTTCATGTCGTTTTTAAGTGTTTTTTTAATGATTGTAGACGTCGAGTTTTGGTCGTAATTAAAGTTTGCTATTCATTGATTTTTGTGTTTGACTTGTCCAATACTCTCATTAATGGCAAGTCTCATCGATACTCTAATCCAGCATTTTTTTTCACTTAGTTCTTCGTTGAAAGATGTGTGAAGTTTCAAAAGTTTTCAATCGCTTCATCATTCGGTAGACAACTTTGTGGATGAGCGGGTTCCGAACATTGTGTGCGAACGGACATTAACGAGCCTCCTTGTTCGTCTTCGTTGTGCATTTTCTATCAGCTGGGCGGGAATTTTTCTGTGGCTTGTTTTCCTGATATCGCTTTGTTTTTAATAACATCATAATCGGTTTCAAAAAAACACGGAAAAAACCTCTCTTAATGCTAGATAGGAAATAAACCCCCAAGGAAATAAACCCGCACCGAATTAAACCCTCACTGAAATAAACCCATATTTGAATAATAAAGCCCAATTGACCATGCCTCGCGGGCCATGGCCATGCCTTAGCGGAACGTTGGAATTGATTTGAAACTATCACAACCGAAATTATGAAACTATCACTTTATGAAACTATCACTTTCCGTGGGGGTTGTTTCCTAGACCCCATCGTAATAGTAATTAGTTAAGTATCTTTAAAAATCATATTGAAATGGCGTCTTGCAGCCCTACCCAGTACTGCTTGTCATTTTCAGCCTAACAGTGTCCTTTATTTAACAAACGCAAAGAGGCCCCAACTTAATGGCTATGGACTATTCCTGCGGCAATCCTTCAAAAGGAACAGGCAATGATATCAACATTATTGAAGCTTTTTTCTCTGAGTGGGCTGTATGTCTCGTGGATTGTCTTTCTTCTGACCAACAATGTCCAATGAAAGTTGACATACATCACACCAAGAAAGCAATAGTCGAAATCAGTTGCATTCAACGAGACAAATTGAAACCGGAAAACTAAAACTGACTGATTTATCTTAAATACTTGTACTCATAAATTAAACTGAAGAAAAGTTTTCGTGAGCTGTTTAGGCGGCCAGTGTGACACAATTAATTTGTATATGAAACATCCTAGTTTTCCTAATTTTGAGAACAGCGGTTGAAAGGTGCAAAATTTTTACTTTTGCTGTCGTTTTCATTTTTTGTTAACGTTTGAACTAATTTTTCCTCTATTCAACTCTTCTAATCTTTATTAATGGGAAAAGCATTTGCGCAAAATAATCAAAAGATTCATGTCATAATGAAGTTAATGCTTTTATAACATACCCAAATTAATATTGGCTATGCTCATCATGTATTTCTGTGCCGCACTCACTATCCGATTGCGTCCTTTAGTTGAGGTCAGTCGATTGTTCCCAGCTCCTGAAAATTTTTCATTCCGCTTCTCCAGAATCTGATGACGCTGTTGTTGAAGATGATGCTGCTTGGACTGAGGGAATTCCACTTTGATCTCGTGGTAGTCTGGGTCGTGTCCAGGAAGTCCTACACAGGAGTAATGTCTCCACTCTTCTAAGAAGTGTCCACTGATGTTTGCTAATTGACTTTTCCGGAGGGTCATTAGAATGCGTTGCACAGTGGTGTCTTTCCGACATCTATTACAAAAAAAGAGCAGTGTGTTCATAAATGCTGTTTTATAAAGTTCATTCAATGAACTCCAAGTACTTGAAGAATCCCACGGTGTACTTAGAATATAACACACCAATTAGTTTGTCTCTTTAGTATTATCAGCCGCCTATATGATCACCGGTACAGCTATAGAAACAAATAGGAACAAAATTTCTTACTAATTAGGTATCTTAGTTCCTGGTATACTTACCTATAAGAGATGAGCAATAATATTTTATAGAGTTATTATTCAGATGCCTAGACGGTAACTAGGGCAAGGGAGAAAAGTTTTAAAAATCAATACTGTGATCATTATGACAGTGTTATGCAGAAAAGCGCAAAAAAACACGCAACAAATATGAAGGAAATGAGCTGAAAATGAACTGCAAGTAAATAGCAAATGTACTCAAAACATTTTCTCTTATGTGACCAACAAAAAACTTTTCTTTGAACAACAGTTTTGCTGCAATTCGAGAATTTTATGCCAAAAGTGATCATTTTTTATAAGTTCCAAAAAATGAAAATTAGTTGTCAGAATAGAATACAGTCCTTAAAGTTTATATACGAAATAAATCAACATTTTTAAAAAGTTTTATTAGATGATGGCGTAAATTTAGAGAATGTTTTGATTTCGGATGCATTTCAACTCAACTATGCAACCAAAAATGATCAATAACAAAGAGGTGGTTTAAAAACGTTTTACCAATTAGATTTTAAAATTTTACGAAATGGCATTTCTTATGTTTCTTGGTGAAAAATTGATTAACAAAAAAAAATGCTCGCGTTTTCTAAAATCAGTAGTTTTTAAATTGGTGAGCTCTAAGTTTTAATTATTTTTTTTGCTGCAAAACCTACAAAAAATAGAGGTATATTTTATTGACTATGTGAAACCGTCATCAAACATCTTCAAAGATTTATGAGCATGAGCACTGAAACTGATGTCAGCATTTGTTTTTCTCAACAACCTTTGATATTTTTCAGGTTCTTATCATTTTCTTATTATTAGGTTCTGTATCTTTTAGCCAATTCTTTGTTAGTTGAGGTCTATCCCACTTCTATCTATCTTTTCGTGGGATATTGCTTTCTGCATGACTTTTGCTCTTGTAAATGTTCGATAGTGCCATCATTTATCGCGTATTTAACTATTTTTGCTGGCATCTATAAATGGATAACTGTTAACTATATCTAAAAACTATATCTATGAATTATAAGAACTATATCTTTTAACTTCCTATTTCGGGTTACAACCACCTCAAATTCACTTATAATGGCAACTTCAATTATAAATCAGTTTAGACCAACAGAGTAAGCTGAGTTAGTCAAGACAAGAAGTCAATTATTTTAATTGATCAAAATTTTTTTGCATTACTACAAAATGAGCGTCACATTTTTTAGTAATGCAAAAGAACTTTGATCAATTAAGTAATTGACTTCTTGTCATGACTAGCTCAGCTTACTCTAATGATTTAAAATGATTTAAAAGTGAGGCTGCCGATATAGCTGAATCTGAAGCGGTTGCAACCCGAAATAAAACTTTCGTAGGAATTAATCTCGAAAAACATTATAACAATAGTGCATTAGCACAATTTGGTTTTAAAAATGAAGTTTTTAAAACCAAATTTTGCTGATTAAAAGCAAAAGCAGATGTGAAGGCATGTGAATTTTTTCACGTTTTTGCAAGCAACGATATTAATTCTTTCCTTGGATTTTTAAATTGTTTTTTTATTTACTAAATGACAAGGTCTGAAATTGTTGTGAGAATCACTCTTATATTGACCAAATTCATGTTGAGCCAGAAAGGAGTGAAATAGTAATAAACCATTCTAAAATCTAAAAACTAAAATTTTCACCAACTTAATTAAATGAAAGCTTTTTTAAGACGCCGTCAAGTTTTTAATGTTTGTTTTCTCTGTGTATTTTTTCCCCGAACACAAATATTCCCTCGTTGTAACCTAACTATGCCGAGTGATTTTTCTAATAATCAGGAAATATAGTTAATCTTGTTTTTTTCTATTAAGTTCTAGGCTAATCATTTCGTTTCACAAAATTTCGAACCGACCATTTTGAGTGGTGCATGTGGACCAAACTTTGGACAAGAACGGTGACTTGGTATGTTTTCACTCTATCCAATATACATAAAAATTATCATATAAAAATGTAAGAAAAAACTTACGTTTGAACGTTAAAAATAACCGTTTTCGAACGGTATTTTTAGGAAATGGCAAATGACCATCTTGACCGCTTTTTCCAATCCAACAAACGACCGTTTTTTAAATGTCACATTTCGATTGTTGGTCATTTCAGCAGTTCATTTCCACTTTTGTCGTTTGTTTATTTTATCGTTTTTTATCGGAAAACGAGCGGAGACCGCAACGAGACAAATTCTTAATCGCCGCTGATTAGAAGAAAGCCTACCCCCCCCCCCCGCCCAAAAAAAAAGGTCCGTATCGTCACCCAAAACGATCATGTTAAATGTTTAAAATAGTTATAACCAACGCTCAAAAGCAGGACTAAAAAACAGGCAAAAATCGCCATTTCCTTCTATACTTCGACCGCTTTTGAGCGAGGTTCGCCGGTTTCAGAGAGCATGTAATCCGCCTTTTGAATTGAGTGTTAAGATATTCCGCTACTGCTTAATGATGTATACTAGCATGTTCAAGATGTGTCTCTCAGCAGTGAAGTTGAAGGTGAGGTTGGCCAGTGCCAGTCCAGACATGTGGCTCACGTGACTATCCGGAGAGTGCATTAAGTTCACCAGTAGATGAACACTCCCTACCGACACCAATGCATCTACCACACCCGGATGACCTGCAACAGACGTTACCCAATTTCAACAAATTTTCATTCAAGAATTTTCTTAATACGGAACATGATACTATGGAGAGTCAATTTCCGTTCATTTCAAGCCTAAATTTAGGCTCAAAATGAACTGAAAGTGACTCTGCATAGTATAGTAGCACTTAAGTGACAGAGAGTGATAAAATTTAGTCCTGAAGTAACTGTTGTGTTCAATAATACCATATATATGAGTATTGTGACACATTAATTCAGTTTATTCACTCATGATACCTTTAAATTCACAAAAAGTTTTAAGTATTATCTCAACGAAGGTATTTTCTTATTGTTCCGACCCACTTTGATGGGAGACTATATCCTCAACAGGGTTTTTTGTTCAGTCAAATGTCAGCCGATCGATGTGTTCATCGTAGAGACTTGTGAGTGATATCATTAGAAAACCCGTCCAGCGTAGAAATTAGAATTGAAAAGATTTTCTTGAATTTCGTTTTTTCCAAGGCGTTATCGAGGTTTATATTTTTGTAAACATTTGACAGCTTTCAGTTATTTTCTTTCACATTTTCAGTTTTTCGTCAATTTGTTGTCAGCTTTGCTTAAAAATTTGTTTGGATTGTTTAAAAAAGGTGTTATTGTTCATAGCTGCGAAGCATTAACCTCAGCGAAGCTATGATGCGGCTTTCATAGTTTTCACAATCCAAAGTGTTTGACTAGTATTGCTGAACTCTCTTTTATCAAGGTCTGTTAATAACTTTTTCGGCTATTTCAAGTCAATGAGACGTCAAATTTAAAGGAAGGTTTTAATCACCCTGGAAAAATAAAGAGAGTGAGAAAAAGAGCAGGCAGGAAGCGTGATTGATTTCGAAATACCTTTAAAGTGGAGCACGAAAAAGTTATTAGAACAAATTTTTGGCTTTTGGAACAAAATTTGGTTCACGCGCGGCGAAGTGACTTCTGTTTTCAGCATTTCTTCTACTGAGTTCTATTAATATGATGCATATGTGTTCTAATTGCGCCTTTTCGCATTTGCTTGAATTCATTAACGTGCAGTTTATGCTTCTTTTGATTTTTGGTAAGTTGTCTAGTCTCGTCACTTCTTATCATAAATGAGTGGTCTCATTGGTTGCTAATGCGGCAGAAACGTACTTCATTAATGGTTTGAGTTCTTTGCTGGAGACATCCCTGAACTTGACACTGTCTGTTTTCAAAAAGCTTTGATGAATTTTGAGTTCTGCGAGTAATTGTTGCACTTTTTGTTATCTTATAATTTAGTTTCATTAAGGACAAAACTCATATGTTGATACAATTGAGTCTTTCAATAGATTAGTTTGTTTTATTTCAAAGCTAAAGCCTTCTACGATTTTGACACTCATTGTTTTTCAAAAAGGTTTTCAAATTATGAGTTTTGTGAGTTCCTACTGCTCAAATTGTTGTCTAGTCAATTAGTATTGTCAAAGACAACTTTATTGTGTAGCTAAAGATACCTCAAAGAATGGAATAGATTGCTTCAGTTCATAGCTAGTGCTTCCTAAGAGTTATACGATTGTCGTTTTCAAAATAATTTAGTGAACTATATGGTTTTGCTAGTATTTGTTGAACTCTTTGCTGTCTTATCTCGTTAATGAATATGATACATTTTTCATGGGTTGCTAAATTGGTCCCTAAGACCCGCAGCAGTTGTTTTTGTTAATTTAACTCATTTTTTTAAACATGATACTTTTTCCGGCAGGTTTTGAGCAAAAATTTCCTTTGGACTTCTTGTGAGGCGTATTTTTCGGACACTTTAGGCTTACAACTTTAGCTAACGGGTTTTTGACAGAGATAAATTTTCTTTTTGAAATGATTAGGCGGATAAGTGAATCTTCTCTTCCTTTGCAGTTTTTTTGTCCCTCTTCTTCAGCCAATAGATAAGCTAAAAATTATTTTAGAACTGCTGAAGTCCTATCATTTTATGCTTAGATTGGCACCGCTGGAATTTGAAAAAAAAATCAGGTTTTTGCCTTTTTATGAGGTTTTCGTTTCAGTTTTGTTTTGTCACTGCTTACCACAAGGTTGTTGTATTTTGTATGCGTTCTAACGATGCAAAGAGCAATTGTTTTGGTAAAAAAGTGTTGTTGTCATTAATAATTTCTAAAAGGTCTATGAGCTTCGTAGATTGTTGTTATTTGATGTCGCTGTAAAATCAAAAATTTTTAGGTTGTCAGTCAAATTAATTCTTAGGATTGTTATTGAGGATGTGTTCTGTTATATTAATGTGTTTCGTAGTCTCACGCTCTTTTATCGCTTTTCATTTGTTCACACAGCAAAGCTGAAGTCAAATTTTCTGAATGACTTTTCCTCTAATTAATGCGTCGAAGTAAGTGACGTCTTTTCTCACTCTTGGTAGCAAAAATTTTTAGATCATTTTCGAGAGTAGATTTTGACAATAAGTTATATACCGAACTCGTTGTCTTTGACTCAAAAATGTGCCGGTTTGAGTAAAAGAAACTCCAAAATTTGGCAAGAATCAATATTTATTTTTGTTTTTTTTTTACTTTTTGTTAAATTCAATTTTCATTGGTAGTTGAAAAAAATGAAATTTCTCAAGAATGCTCAGCAATATCAATGCCAGTTTTAGTCAATTTGCGGGTCTTGACGAATTTGTTTGAAAAGTTTTGGGAAATGCATTTTTTGCGTTTTTGTTTCCTTCAGTTTAATTACCGGAATGTTACCATACTGGAATAAATTCAAAATATTGTCCAACTATGAACAGAACCATTTTACATGCAAATCTGCAAATGAGGTTCAGTGCACATATATTATATGTTCAGTTAAAAATTCATGGTTTTATTGTCTTCAACAATGTGTTAGAGAAAGTTTTTTATTGAGAATTGGAGTTTTTTGAGATTTTTCGATATTTTTTGTTATTTTACAATTATTTTAATTGCACCAACTAATGAAAAGTACCTATTGGCACCCCGTGGAACCTTTACTTAAAATATTTAGTGTTTTCGTTTGAAAACATACTGTATTTGTAAATTTGAAAAAGCTGTTTAAAAAAGGCGGATAAATATGAACATATGAGGTGAACAGATTATGCGTTTAACTGCCTCGACGCCGTTTTCTAGAAAAATTCGATTAAACTTTTCCTCATTTTTGCATACATTTTTCAATCGTTTTGTATCGCATCATATTATCTGGATAATCACAGGTTCCAATGACGTCCCATGATGTATAAATGAGCCTATTTAAAGATTCAGCTGATAGATAATGGTTTTTATGTTTTTGAAAAAAAAAAATTTTAAACAAAAAAAGCATTTTTTCACTTTGCTTTTTTCTCATTTGTCTAACAGCTGTTTAGTCTCATTAAGGAAAGGTCTCAAACCAGTTTTAGCGAAATCGAGATCATTTGTTTAATTTAGAATTTATGAGATGTTAATTAGACTTTGTTAAGTGTGAAACTAGACAATGACCCTGTAAAAAAGACATTGAGATTTTGTCATAATTAATGTTTACGTTTGTTAATTGATATTATTATTAGCTTTGTCCTGTAGTTTCGTTAGAGTCCGATGTCATCGGTATTCTAAGGCGTCATTAACTACTTGGTTTACACTTTTTTTCGAAGAAAAATTTAAAAATTTTAATAGTTATTTATCTCTTCCTCATTTGGAAGACATAAAAATTATGGATGCGCATGGCCAGAAAGTTATGTGCTGCGCACATTACCGGGCCTCCTTTTATGTATCAGGGACCAAACCGATGTTGGACGACTGTCGGTGCCGTAAAACTCATCTGTCAATCTCATAATTCTAAGCAAGACCAACATTGTTGTGATGCCTGCTAAAATATTTTTTTCGCATTTAGCAACAATTTTCTCTCTCTCTCTCTCTCTCTCTCTCTCTCGCTCGCTCTCTCTCTCTCTCTCTCTTCTCTCTCTCTCTCTCTCTCTCTTTCTATCTCTACGTGAAAAGAAAATATTAAGAAGAATGCAAACTTACTAATTAAAGTTACATAATTGACAGAGTTGAAAAGTTC